>NC_136936.1:25714469-25919469 GCF_949987615.1 Pollachius pollachius
TGCCCAGGCAGTTCCTGTGGGTGAAGCTCTGCACCGAGTGTTCAAACATCTTGTCCAGGGTGTCGACCCCCGGTTGCATGGTGCTGGCCAGCCTCTGGGCGGAGGCCAGCGCCCTGTAGGGCCCCTGGGGCTCGCCCGACACGGAGCAAGCCTTGTCAAGGTGGTCCCTCTGGGCCTGAGGGCCCCCGGAGGGAGGCCAGGGCCCGGACCCCAGCCAGCCGAGGAGGTAGAAGGGCAGCCGTGTCAAGAGGCCGTATACCCCCACCGTTAGCTGGAAGATTAGCAGGAGCATGGGGTTCAGGTCCTCCTTCAGCTTCATGCTTCTGGAAGGGCCCTGGGTGTATGTGTGTGTATGTGTGTGTCAAGACCAGTAAGGAAGCAGGTGTCTGGTGGAGTCCCAGCAGGCCTGCAGCCAGGATCAGAACAGCGCTGGACTAGCCTGGGCCAGAGAAGGGCTGAGCGGGTGTAGCTCCGTCCCCTCCTCGCCTCCTATGGCTCTGAGTTAACACAAATAAGTTCTCCTGTGGTTCTCTCGTCTCCAGCCGAGCTCGTCCCTCGCTCGCCCCTTCCTCTGTGAGAGAGCCGGACCTTGGTCTAGATGGTGCTCCCGCCTCCTCGTCTCAAACAGAGGCCCGATTATGCTCCTGGAGGTGAAGAATGAGAGCATCATTGGCACAGTGTAAATCCCTGCTTATGGTCGGAGGTTGGGCAACAATACACACAAATCATGCAAACTCTGTAACGATGAAACAGCGACATAAAGGAAAACAATGGTTGCGTTCTCGAATGAGTGTGGAGGAAGCGGCCCCTCTGACCACATTGTTTCTGTTGAGCAGAGATGCAGGTGTCATCCATTGCTAGCACAACATGGGGCCTGATGTGTGTGAAAGAGAGGAGATGTACGAGTGCTGGATGGTGTTTGATGTGTTTGTTCATGACTGAGTACACAGTATGCTGCTGATAAGAGACGAGCACCACAGAGACAGCCAGCTTTATCTCAAGCAACTGGGCTGGAGCCACAGTGCCATTAGAAATGACATATACCACTCAGGTCACATGGACACATCTCACCTGATTGACGGCTGACCCTACAAATTGACGGCTGTGGCCGACTAATACACAAGTCACCTAATCCATTATTCATAAGCCACTCATCTCCCCTACCTAGCGGCAGGGACTTCCGTGGTGCAACTCTACTAAAATACTAAAACGTTCCAACCACATCATTCTCTCTAGCCGCATCAATGCAGGGCTCCTGGGTAAGTGCAGTGCGTGGAGGGTGAGATGAGGTATGAATACATCAGCTCAGTAAACCATGGTGTCCACTGTAGGAACTGGCCCTCCCCCTCACACCAAGTCCCCCTCTCATAGGGGCTGGGACCTGGAGTTCTCCCCATCCCAGTACACACTACAGAACCAGGGTTGGTTTTAGAGCTGAGAAATTATTTTTAATGTAGCTGCAATCAAGGTGACTATAGTGGAGTGGTTCACCTGTGCAGTCCTCAAAATGGTCCAAGGGCTGATCAGCTGGCTTCCAAAAGAGGAGAATAGAATATGTGAATGTATGATTGGATCATGCAAATCCCAGGACTGGGACTTTAGACATTGGCTCTCTAGACCTGAACCGGGTGGTGACTGTGGTGCCCTTTTTCATTTTCAACAGGGTTGCTTGAGCTAAGCAAATGGTTACATTAAGCTGACAAATGGTATGCATTCATATTTTACAAGTGAGTGTGTGCATTACAAATCTATATCTTACTTTTTATTTCCTGACTCCAAAATAATAATATCATGGCTTCTCTAAAATATTTAAATGTACATAATGGAAAATGGCTTTCAAGGGCTGCAGAATGAAGGACCAAAGAATTACGGTTTGAGGCTAATGTGTTAGGAGCATTCATTAGTTTTTTACTTGCTTCAAAGAATTACAAACGTATTGTAAAACCATTTGATTTAACTGTGTTGCATGAGTGCATAATGTACCTTGACACAAAAAAGCTTAATTGGATCATTGGAGCAATATTATGCTATACTAGAACGTACAAGCATGTGTTTGTGTTTTGCATGTGCTTGAACTAGTAAGCTATATGTTTAGCTAGCCCCTAACCTAGTAAGCTATGTATTTAGTTAGCCCCTAAACTAGTAGGCTATGTGTTTAGTTAGCTCCTAACCTAGTAAGCTATTTGTTTAGTTAGCCCCTAAACTAGTAAGCTATGTATTTAGTTAACCCCTAAATTAGTAAGCTATGTGTTTAGTTATCCCCTAAACTAGTAAGCTATGTGTTAATTCGCCCCTAAACTAGTAAGCTATGGGTTTAGTTATGCTGCGATGTATTTGTATGGTACACCAGTAAGACCGACCTGCTCTAGCGAGAATGTGACGTAATTTCATGGCTTGCAGCACTTATAGGGTTCCTGTTCGTCATTGGCTAGTCATTGTTATTGTTAGCTTCATTAGCCTCTTTCGCAAGCCAGCACAGAATCCCGAGTGGGACCGACCAAAAGGGGTCGTTCCTCTCTGAACTGCCGCAAGACAGCTGGGAGATTTACATCTTACGACTTGTACGGGTGGGCGTACTATACAACTGGATCGCACAATTAGCCCGTAACCTAGTAAGCTATGTGTTTAGTTATCCCTTAACTAATAAGCTATGTGTTTAGTTAGCCCCTAACCTAGTAAGCTCTGTGTTTAGTTAGCCCCTAAACTGGTATGCTATGTGTTTCGTTAGCCCCTAACCTAGTAAGATATGTGTTTATTTAGTCACTTACCTAGTAGGTTATGTGTTTAGTTAGCCCCTAAAATAGTAAGGTATGTGATTCCCCATAGAATGCCGGAGCAGAAGCATGATCTCAGTCAAGACAGGGTCTTGACTGAGATCATCATGTGTGTGTGTGTGTGTGTGTGTGTGTGTGTGTGTGTGTGTGTGTGTGTGTGTGTGTGTGTGTGTGTGCGTGCGTGCGTGCGTGTTTGAGTTTGCAGGATAAAATGGACATGCTCTCTCTTTAGAGTATTTCACAATTTGGTTGGCACCAGCAACAGACCAAAATTCCACTGTCTTCCGACCACAGGTAGGTAGGTTCAATCGTGGAAATATTTTCCATAGATAGCAAACATAATAATGCAAATACTAGAACGACAGCATCTGCGTATAACCTGCTCCCAGTCACATCGGATCATCCTTGTGAGACAATAGCTCTTTTGTGTATTCACACACTCAGCCTTTAATACACCTAGATTATTTACTAATCGTTGCCCCCCCCCCCAACCCCAACACACACACACACACACACACACACACACACACACACACACACACACACACACACACACACACACACACACACACACACACACACACACACAACACACACACAAATCGAGGAACCAGTCAGAGCTCAACACTGACTCAGCTCCAGAGCTGAAGCGGAAACAAGATCTCCTCAAGGTGCAGAAAACGAGTGAGAACACTAAACTACGTTAGGCTGGATTAAAAGAGAAATGTTAACATGATGGTTCACGTAAAAATGTATTTTTATAGGCCAACTTTCTACCATCCTAGGCTTAGCATGGGGAGGCTGTGCCATTAAAAGGGTTGTCAGACAAGCCATGACATTGAGCAATACATTATTCATCCCTGAGTATCATTGAGTACATCAGCACATTATAGGCGTATGTTGGTCTGGAATAAAGGGCCAGGGTCCATGCTTATAAACCTTTGTTATAAGCATGCATAAAGGAATTGGGCATACCTTCATTTGGACTGTTATTTTTACTGTCTGTAGGCTAATAAGCTCCTGCAGCATCCATCACGTCTGTGTATCTGTCTGTGTTTATCCGCGTGGAAAACGGATCAAATTACAAGAATATACAATTCCTACCGGGATAGTTCTCGCTGTCGCAGCCTCGGACGCAGACCGGGGTGATGAGCGCAGGTACGGCGGTCAGACGGACGGCATCAGGCTGCGTCGCTCCTCCGGTGCAGGCGGCTGCGCGGCCGCTCAGGAAGTACGGAAAGGGCTTGATCGTGTCGGTCTGTTCCAGGCCGTCTGATTGGACCAGCTCAGGTGGCGCGTGCCTTGAGCGGCTCAGACCTAGGTCACTTTAGGTCAGAGTCACACGGGCTTTAAAAGTCAAGCAGGTCCCGTAAGAGCTTTTCAGTTTTTAATAGGGTACATAAAACTATAATTTATTTTTGTATTTCTTGACCAATGTAGACAACGTTGTGTGTTATAACAAACACTCTTTGTCACATGTCTCACACACACACACACACACACACACACACACACACACACACACACACACACACACACACACACACACACACACACACACACATATATATATTTGTGTGTGTTTGAGCAACATATATATATTTTATATTTTATATATATATTTATATATATATATTATATATATATTTTTTTAAATATATTTTATATATATATATATATATATATATATATATATAAATAAAATATCATATTTAATGGATTTTCGTGTTTACATTCAAAATGCATGCCTACCTAATTAGTGTTTATGAGGTAGGTCTGTGTGTTACTCATACTTAATAAGAGGAGTTTTAGAGATAGAAAAGGTCCAGGCCATGGGGGCAGGACCTTTGAAAAGGGACGGGGATGGGCCTTGACCTATGAAAAGATGTGGGGGCACACCTGGGCCTTTCCTCGCTTACAAATTAACTTGTGAGAGCAGCAGATGCGGTGCTCCCCAGAAGGATTCGGTACTCCCCTTTGACGAAATGTTTAAAAGCAAGATCGTAATTGTGAAACTTTTGTTTCACAATTACTTGTTAGAACTGCGAACTATTTCAGCTAATAGTATCAAAGTAAGGATTTGCTAAATAATTGTGATCATGTGTTCGTTAGATAAGCAATATAGATTCCAGTCCCCTGCATGTCTCTCACATTCTAGCAGGGGATATTATTTACCTTTCCATTTCTTTTGTAAAATGATTGAATGAAAGTTCTGCACAGCAGGGTTTTTTAATCCGATAAAAAAACAGTCAGAACTAAACAGGACTTAGTAGGATCAGTTTGAAGTTCGAACGCCTTTATTTGTAGCCTATCACCTACTATCCTTTTGCTTTTATTTATGAGAAGCACATTGTATTGCCACTGTATGGAAGCCTACACTTGCCCTTATCTAGAGCTGGTTTACCAGTACACAACGTTTAAAACTGAGCAAATTCGATGCCAACAATCAGTTATAACGTCAATCAATAGTAAAGTATGTGATATGATGGTTGATTCTTTTATATTGATTAAAACGTTCATGTTCCGCCATGTTCATGCGCGTCACTAGTAAACCATACGTCACCACCTGGGCAACTCTGTTATCAATGCTGCCTTCAAAACAGCTCGAGGTTCGGAAGCTCTTACGTGTATTTACGTAAACCTTCCCTTCTTCCAAAATAAGAGTGGTCAGGAAACGCCTCTCGGAATTGCGTAGGCTATGACATAAAACCAGAAAAAGAGATAGTTTGTTAGACTAGACATCATAACAACTACAATTATGGATGCCCGCAGGGACCTCTTTGCGCTTCTTTGCTTAATCAGATGAATCAGTTATTAGAACTGCTTACGATGGTTGAACATGAGCGAGAATTTATCAGGTGATGTTAATAATTGTAATCTATAATGTATCTAATCAAATCTTGGGGGTTAAGTTTGACTCTTAGTGCTTGCTGCAAGTTCACTTAAAGGGAAACTTCACCCATTTCCATCAAGCTTGGTATCGTTAGAAACCCACTCATGTTTTTGAATGGTCGTGCATCATTCCCTTATGTTCCCCTGAGACCGGAGAGATCCGTATCGATCTCTAACACTTCCTGTTTTAAATGACGCAATATGACGATTTCTGCGTCATTTAAAACAGGAAGTGTAAGAGGGGAGGATTCTTGTAAGACCCACTGACGCTTACAGACCTATTAGATCAGTGCCAGTGGGTGGGACTTCACCAGCTGAAAGTAACATCCACAGCGTCTCAAGCTAAACTAACAGACGCTGTGGAGAAAACTGAATTAACGACAATGGCGGAAGGTACTGGATCTGATATAGAAGATGGAGATTTCGAAGATCTGATGCTCGAATCAGATTTTCATGGCTACCTTTTTCGAGCCGCAATATAGCAACGAGCAGCTGAATTTGTTAAGAGGAACAGGAGGCGGCTGCTGCGGCTGCTACAGCCGAGGCAGAAGACCTGCCTGTCGCAGACGAGCAGCCCGGAATGGCTCAAGCTGGGGTGGATTGGTGGTGCCTGTGCTCTTACTGTGCGCCTATGGACACAGAGGTAGAGTCCTTCTGCTGCAAAGAATTTCAAAGATGTCGATTTCTTCTGGACGAAATCTCTGAATCAGACGAGGACACGGACATATGTGTTGTGGAGCATCCTAGTTTCGCACCGCATATGGACAGCGGCGTCCTGGAGACCTATTTCAGAATCCCAAAGGTGAACTGGAAACGTCAGCCAAAGCCTGCAAGGACGAACGGACGTCTGACTGTAAAGTGAGTGTTTTTATTTTCTTACTGTATAAAGACCATCTATCGCTAACTTTGTGCTCAATGTTTTGTCTAGACAATATCGCCTAACAGCTTACCGACACTTTCTGGAATGGGTCCTGCAAGGCGAGAGATTGGGCAGAGGCTATCGTGTCGTTTTACCTACTTGCGTCATGCAGACCATCTGACTAAAATATCCCGCTCCAGACCAGTACTGCGGGCACCAAGAAGCTGACGACGCTCAGGAGGAACTATAAGTTTCATTGTTTACAGCTATTTTTTTGTTTATATTTCTTGAAATAAATGGTTCAAATTCACGTTGTTGTAGTAGTGTTGCTCCAAGTGTATATTCGAGAAATAATATTATTGGACGACCAACATTTCACAAGTGGAGCTACTAAGCTACTGTTGCCTTAGATGAAAAAAATAGCAGAATAACGGTCATACATCATTTTTATAAAGTATTATGAGTCTAAATTGCACTATAAGGTAGTTGCATATCAGTTACCTCCTTCCAAGTTTATAATGTTGAACTTCGGTGTAGACAGACAGAGCAGGAGTTACATTTTTTTATTCACAAATGAAAGAATTGTGTCATGGGTAGACAACAAATTAAAATAAACAGGGTAAAACTCAATAAATTATAATATATAAACAGCAGAGGGGGAATCTAAAAAGGCACTGCTGGATGTGTCCCAGAAGAGCAGAGTAGAGAGAGATGGAGTTGGGTGCTATGGGAAGAGGTCTCAGAAGCGGCTTTGGAACAAAGTTGTGGCAGCCTCCTTTGGTGGTTTAGGTACAGGGGCAATGTTGGGTGACAAAGCAGGTTGTGGCAGGGTAAGTGAGGGGGTTGGGACTTTGAACTTGATGTTAGGGTCATGTTTTCTTTCCATGACCCTCTTGATTAGATGACCGATAAACTGGGTGGTGTGTGGCGTGAAGATTGTTTTCAATATCCATTGCTTGGACTTCTTGCAGTACACCTGTTTGAACCATGGTTCTCCTGTAAATGACAAGAAGTATGATTACACAGAAAATCTCAATGAAGATTTGTCTAGTATACTTCTCTCCCCAGGAATAGATTAAACCTTTCAGCGACGTGTGCCTATTGAGTTAGCTGTGAACTTTCTAATTTTGGTTATTATACTATTCAAAGAGCACATGGCAACACACCTGTCACTGTGGTGGCTTGTTTCCTTTTCACAAGGTTTTCAATGTGCTCTAGGATAGCGAGGTAACAACTCCCCCTCATTCCATCATATGAGAAGGCCTGGCATTTGGGGAGGTATTTCAGGAGAGCACTATGAAAGATCTCCAGTGGCCCTGTGTGCAATTAAAAAGAGAGGATGGATAGGACTAATTAAAACATGTTCATTAGTGTCGTGGAAATATCAATCATAACTAAAATATACAAATTATATTAACCTTGTTTGTATAATTACTATTCATATTAAAAGGAATTGTATACATTTTCCCTTTATCTTAAGATACATCGCTTCCTCTCTCTAACTGAGAGAGGTTAAGATACTTGACATTTGCAATCCCACTGGAGCCTTTAAGTCTGATACTGAGGCCAGGCCAAACGACTGACTTCTTTGTTGTGTAGATGCCTTGCAGCCTTGCAGACATGTCCACTTCCCCCATAGTGTATTGCCGTTAACTTGGCCGTTAATATTCGAGAGAAAAAGGGCATCTATTCTCGACAGTATGTTTGAATTTGAATAGTGACATGAGGCTGGATTCATTGACAATAATTTTCTTTTCACGCCAGTCCTTTACACCTTCATCTTCTGATGGCGACGCCGATTTGGGGGTAAGGGTTGACTCAGGCTGATAGCTTTCGTCGGTTTCACCAACTTCAAGGCTATTGGCACTGGTATTGAGGCCTGGTGACTATAAAACAAAGAGGTTTATTTTCAATGTTAAATTCCACAAATTACAGTAGTTTTATAATTCAATTAGAGACAATATGCTGTACAAACTTACAAACTGTGCTTGGCCAGAGGGAGGATCCTTGACTGGTGTTGACATCATTGGTGCTGACTGGTGTTCCCCATCTTCTGACGACAAGAACAAAGCTGCAGCAGACGTCGTTTGAGTCTGAAATGCGATACTGTAGTGGGTGTAACATATCATAATTCACCTATGTTGTGTTGTTCTATACACTGTTGTAGGCATATCATTCACTGTCTTGGTTGTTCAGGGATCGCTGTCCCTTTAAATGTTACAAACGTCTCATGACGAGCCCCATGCGGGACTGTTTTCTACTTGCAGCGCATTTTGTCTTCCAACGAAATAAACGAGTCACGCATTCGTGTGCTCAACGTGAGAAATAGTCTTTTTCGGTCTAATGCAATTTCCACACTGGTGACCCCGACATTAGTCTGCTGGACGTATCAAGAGACATGACACGACCATGACCGCGAACACTGTTACTCTCAAACTCCCCGAATTCTGGGAATCGTCGCGTCGGCATGGTTCGTCCAGACCAAAGCGCAGTTCGCGTTGCGGTAGATCACCGTGGATACGACCAAGTACTACTACGTTGTGTCGGCTCTCGGAAATTCAACAGCATCCAGAGTGGTGAGCCTCCTTAAAAATCCTCCGGCGAGGGAGAAGTATACGGCACTCAAAGCCCACCTGTTGAAGACGTTTGAACTGTCGGACAATGAGAGCCAGCAGGCTTTTCTCACTTCAGGGACTCAGTGACAGCCAACCGTCTGAGCTCATGGACCGTATGCTGAATCTCATGGGTGAGCACGAACCTGATTTTCTTTTCGTTCAGCTATTCCTGCGTCAGCTGCCTTCCCAAGTGGGAGCTGCATTAGCAAACACCATGATCACTGACTGACTGCCGGTTTGGTTGGAACTTTGTTACAGCAAAGGTTTCTGTTCCCCTCCTCGGTGCCGATTTTTTGTGTGTGCATGGACTGTTGGTGGATGTGAAGAACCACCGTTTTGTTCCTATGCGTGCACACTCAGCAGGGCTGACTCCATACGACTGTCTAGCATGCTCTCCTCCTCAGATGATTTCCACCGCCAGCTTGCCGGTTTTCCGGCCCTCACTCAGCCCACTTTCTCTGCGTCTGCCGTGAAGCATGGTGTGGAGCACCATCCCGCCACTGCTGGTCCAGCAGTCTACGCCCGTGCTTGGCGCCTCGACCCGACCAAGCTTGCCGTTGCAAAGGCTGAGTTTGCAAACATGGAACGCCTGGGTATAGTCCGCCGGTCCGACAGCCCGTGGACTTCACCCCTCCACATCGTCCCCAAGCCTGGCGGCGGCTTGCGCCCATGTGGCAACTACCGGCGGCAAAATGAGGCAACGACGCCTGACTGGTACCCGGTTCCGAACATTCAGGATTTCTCGGCACACCTGGCTGGTATGGTGATTTTTGCCAAGGTGGACCTTGTCCGGGGATATCATCGGGTGCCTGTACACCCACTGGACGTTCCCAAAACAGCAGTGATCACGCCGTTTGGTCTGTTTGAGTTCCTGCGAATGCCGTTCGGCATTAAAAACGCAGCTCAAACTTTTCAACGCCTCATAGACTCTGTTTTACGGGAGCTGCCTTTTCTTTTTGTGTACTTGGATGACATCCTGGTGGCAAGCACGTCCAAATCTCAGCACCTGGCGCACCTCCGGACACTTTTTGAGCGGCTCAGCCAACAAGGGGTAATTGTCAACCCCGCCAAGTGCCAGTTTGGTCTCTCCATCATCGATTTCCTGGGACACAGAGTCACTAAGGACGGTGCAGCCCCTCTCCCATCGAAGGTGGAGGCGGTCGCACAGTTCCCACGCCCGCTCAATGTCAAGTCCATGCAGGAGTTCCTCGGCATGGTGAATTTTTACCACTGTTTCATCGCTCGAGCCGCCCAGCTCATGTGGCCCTTGCATGAGGCCTTTCAAGGTAATCCGAAGCACGCTGTGGACTGGACTGAGAGCAGGGACAAGGCTTTTGTTGCCACTAAGGCAGCCCTGGCGAACGCCACCATGCTGGCACATCCTTCTCCGACAGCCTCCATCGCCATCACCTCAGACGCCTCAGACTACGCTGTCGGTGCCGTCTACGAGCAGTGGGTGGGCGGGACCTGGCAGCCACTTACCTTCTTCAGCCGTCAGTTGCGCCCCAGCTAGCGGAAGTACAGCACTTTCGACCGGGAGCTGCTTGGTCTCTACCTCGCCATCAGACACTTTCGTTCCCTGTCGGAAGGTCGACAATTCACCGCTTTTGTCGACCACAATCCGCTGACTTTCGCCATGGCCAAGGTGGCTGAGCCGTGGTCCGCCCGCCAGCAACGTCATCCGTCCTACATTTCAGAGTTCATCACGGATTTACAGCACATTGCCGGTACGGATAACCAGGTGGCGGACTGCCTGTCACGGGCACTCCATCTCGGCTTGGATTACTACCGCGTTGCAGCGGACCAGACCACGGGCCCGGACGTGCAACTCCGGGCCCGTGGTCTGGTCCGACTACAGGGCTGAAAATAGAGGATATGGGTTTTTGCGATGCCGGCACTACGCTTCTGTGTGACGTCTCCACGGGCAGTCCTCGGCCAATCATTCCTATCGGATGGAGATGACAAGTTTTTGATGCCATTCATGGTCTCTCCCACCCAGGTCCGAAGGCGTCACAGAGATTGGTTGCGGCTAAGTTTGTTTGGCACGGCCTCAAGAAGGACGTTAGGGACTGGGCTAACACCTGTCTTGAGTGCCAGCGGGCCAAAGTGCACCGCCACACTAAAGCCCCGTTAGAGTTGTTCCCGGTGCCGGAGAGACGGTTTGACCATGTCAACGTGGATCTGGTCGGCCCTCTGCCCTCCTCTCACGGTTTCACCTACGTGTTGACCATGGTTGACAGGACCACCCGTTGGCCTGAGGCTGTGCCACTGACGTCGCTGGCATCTTTCGAGATGACACGGGCATTTATCAGCACCTGGGTTGCCCGTTTCGGCACTCCTTCGGACCTGTCCTCTGACCGGGGCGCGCAGTTTATCTGAGCTGTGGAACGCTGTCGCACAGAGCCTCAGAGTGAAACTCCACCACATGACCGCATATCACCCACAGGCTAACGGACTCTATGAGCGATTTCATAGGTCGATGAAGGCTGCTCTTCGTGCCAGCCTCAAAGACAGCAACTGGTTCGACAAGCTCCCGTGGGTACTGCTTGGCATCAGGACTGCACCAAAGGAAGACCTGCAGTCCTCCTCCGCAGAGCTTGTTTATGGCCAGCCGCTGCGGGTTCCAGGGGATTTCGTCCCTGGTATCACCGTTCCTTGGTCTGCCACTCTCCAGCTGTCCACGCTACTAGACAATGCGAGGATTTTCGCACCTGTCCCCACTTCCCGTCACAGCCTCCCTCAGTCGCACATCCCCACTGGGCTTCAGACGGCTGACTACGTTTTCATTTGCCACAACGCCCACAGGGGTCTGCTACGCCTGCCCTACGAGGGCCCGTTCCGGGTTTTGGAGACGGGGGACAAACATTTTGTGGTGGACATGGGCGGAAAACCAGAGCGACTCTCCATTGACCGCCTCAAGCCAGCTCACTTGGACGTGGCCAGGCCCATTGAATTGGCCCAGCCCCCACGACGCGGACGACTTCCAGCTCTGCCCCCGCCCCCTGCTCCCCTCCCTCCCGTGACTCCCAAAATCCATGCCCCACATCCGTGTCATGGCGGAACACCTGCCGCAGTTGTGGCTCCTCTACCTCCTGTATGACACAGCCGTTGTGGCCGGTTAATACGCCCGCCCCCACGATGACTGTTTTGTTTTTGTTTTCTTCTGTTGGTGAATTCTGGGGGGACATGTGTAGTGTGTGTAACATATCATAATTCACCTATGTTGTTAAGTGTTGTTCTATACACTGTTGTAGGCATATCGTTCACTGTCTTGGTTGTTCAGGGATCGCTGTCCCTTTAAATGTTATGAACGTCTCATGACGTAGAGCCCCATGCGGGATTGTTTTCTACTTGCATCGCATTTTGTCTTCCTGTTTTTCTAACGAAATAAACGAGTCACCTATTCGTGTGCTCAACGTGAGAAATTGTCTTTTTCCGTTGAATGCAATTTCCACAATACGTTCAATAAACATTTTAATAACATCAAACTAACATTGAACATCAAACAACATTGATAACAGTCTATCTAACGTTAAATTGCCAACTTTGCTTATTCACTGCTGAGGAGTCGAGTTTTAGAGTCGCCAGCGCATTAGAACAACATGCTACGAAAACATGCGAAAGAAGGCAGATTTACTTTGTAAACAGCCAACTTATATGCAACTCCTATGAGATGTGGTGCTTTACTGCAAATGACTATCAGTGTGCAGGGCTCTCAAGTTTTGTTTGAGTTCAGAGTGAGATTTTGTCGGCGAGGGGGGGCAAAGCGCTAAATGTGTTTTATTGCACATTTAGCGCATTTTGTAAATTCCATTGACTTCTGTTGGAAGACATTGCTCGGTTCTAGCCCTACTGTTGAGACGGAGAACCGAGCGAAAGGACTACAACCAAACGTGAACAGCCCCCCTTTCCGTTTCCGGTCAACAAGCAATGATTCTAGGAGGTATTCTAGTCCGCTGATTGTGCATAATTATATTTCGAAATTCGTCTCAGCCTTTATACCAGAGATACTCTAGGGTCTATAGCATATAACCGCGTTGTCTGATTACAGTTTAATTCATCTTTCACAATTTAACAGCTCTCGTTTTGAAGAATAATCACTGCGCCATTCGTTTCAATGGGAATCGCGCAGTCCATACTTTCAACATAAAGTGTACATATTTTTAATTTGAAATTCGTCCCAGCCTTTATACGACAGATACTGTAGGGTCTATAGCATATAACCGCGTTTTCTGATTACAGTTTAATGTAACAGTAAACTGACAACACCGCAACTGCAAAAACCACACGGTGTGGAGATAACCATGGCAACCGGTCAAACAACACAGCGTTCTGCGCGCGCATCCGCCGTGTTGAATCTATTTGAACGAGCGAACCTAATCTATTGAACGGCTCTTTAACATGAACGATAGGAACCGAGTCGCAGCGGTGAGCCGTTCTTTTTCTTTCTTTTCTTTTTTTTATCTCTGTCACGTTCACAGCATGCGCACACAAGCTCCTCCTCCTACTCCACTGAGACGGAGAGCATGCCGAGTGCACTCGTGGTGGAATGTTGATATGCAAATTTCACAGTCAGTAAGAAGCGGGAACACGCGTTTGTTTGTTTCACGTGAGTGCGTCAGCTGCAGAGGCAGAGTACTGCATCTATGAGCCAAAGAAAGCGCAGCAGCATAAGATTTGCACTAATGTTAAAAAGGACAGTTCACGAGTCATCTGCAGTGTTATACTTGAAAGTAACTTGTTTGTTTTTCTATTTCAATATTTATATATTGAAATTTATTTATTTATATATATTTTAAATTTTTAATTATATTTTTGTATTGAAGTTCATTGCCTGCTTAGTTTTTATTGTGCTACAATTAAAAAGGTGACACTTCGACACATTGTATAGAAAGATCCAAAATAGTGATCTCAGTGTCAAAGCAGAGGGATATAGCACCACCTTGTGGAATGTTTACAATGAATGCGGATCAGACATTCAAATCTGGTCCACACATGTCAAATTAAATTATAATCAATATTTAGAATATATCAAACTCAGATATCCGATGTCCAAGTCTGAATAATTCTGATCCAAATCTTACCCTATCATTCCTCTCAGTGATTATTTCCCAGATAAAAGGGTTACCACTAGGCTAGCTTCTTAAAAATAAATTAATGAGCCAGTCTTTTGAACGGTTCTTTGAAAAGAACGGCTCCTCAAGATCCGGCTCCCATCAAAGAGCCATAAATTCCATCTCTAGCGTATGGGGCTCTGGATACTTCCCGCCTTGTATTCTTCTGATTAGTCGTATTGTTATCCATTTGTGTGCAGTGATAGTTTCAAATGCACGCTTGGTCCCGCCCCTCGAGCTTGGTCATTTTAATTACTCTGTTGCCAGACAACTTTCTATGCGGGATTTCCAGGCTAGTGTAGCCCCACATTGTTTTCCATGTCCATGTAAAAAGTCTTAAGTAAATAAATGTAGCGACCCTGGGACATTTAAATAGTTTGTGTGTTATGTGTTGCATTTCATTTCGTTGTCCGTTATGCCAGTTGTTCTATGTGCATGCATTGCAATGTCCTTCTTGTCTATCAGTGTGGGGGGCGACTCATCAGGTCAGCTGGGGGTTGCCCGGGTAACCGGATGTTGTTAGTGTGGATTTTTGCCGTTGGTTACGAGTTTCAGGCTACGTTTACATGATGACGGTCTGAACAGAAGACGCAAAAGTGGCGTCGCGTCTTCACTTTTTATTGGGCGTTTAGACGAGCGTTTCCGGGAGGAAATCTGCGTGCATACGGTGACTCAAAAGTGTGTTAATTTCTATTGGGTATGCATGTCAGGCGGCTAGGTGGTGCTGTGATACACCATCACACAAAACCACCATGTCTGAGCGCATCTGTAGAATCTTCCTTCTTCTCTTATGTGCGCCGCGAAAACCAAAACATAATTACAGATCCTTCTCTGTTCAGTAATACTATATGTACATATCCTGTACATTTCGTGGAAAGACTCCTGTAAGTTTATTAGAGCTGCCAGAGCAGCTTGAGCTTTGCCGACGCATGGAAATAATACAACATGGTTGCTTATTTCCCTGTACTGCCGCTGTATGTGACGTGTACGCGACGTGAGCAGATCTGAGCAGAGTTTTGCGTCTTGGCAGTGTAGACGGAAACGCTACGGCGGAGCGTATTCAAGTTTTTCACTTTGGAGGGTGGTTTCAGATTTTTGCGTTTTTAAGCCCCAAAAACGCCGTCACCGTCTAAACGAAAGGCACTTCCGATAAAATATTTTGTCGTTTTTACCCGCAAGCGTCCTCGTGTAAAGGGGGCCTTAGTGACCTGGTTTGTTACATGAAAGTTCCTTCAAGTACTCATACTCACATCGTTATGTTACCGGCGAGGTCATTACATAACGTTTATATTTCTGGTATAGAAATACAGTTTAATCTTGGTTTTGTGTGGCGAATATCCCGGGTCAAAAAAAAACAAGGCTATAATATAAAGAATTCAACTTAATATCCCAATGGACCCTCCCCAGAACTTAACGATACCGGTTATGCAGACCTAGAATAAACTATTTGTATGAAAGCTCAGACATCAGAGCAATGTATAAGGTAACTGCATAGGGAGGATTCTGTTGGCTGTTATTTCATAATTCTACAGATAAAATCAGATGTGAAGATGGACAATTCATATGAGAGGTTTCATAAGAAAACCTTCACGAACAAAAGCTTTTCAAGTTAAACATGAGAAAAGCTAGTAAGTGATATAAGTATAAAGCTATAGGAAAGATTCAACATGACATTTCGTCCAAAGTTAAGTTAGATTGAATTCTTCAACTGAAGTCAGTACAATCCCCAGAGGTGGAGCCTTATATAGGCTGGTATATTGGTAAGTGCATATGCGATGGTGGAGGTGGAAGTCCAAAGATATTTTGTAGCCTAAAACAAATGAATAAATACAATTATACTACATTGAATAATCAAAATAATACATATTGATATACATGTAATAAAGACGAGAACTAGTTATAGTATTAGTAGGGGACTGCAATCGGTACTAGTGGTACTATTACTAGTAGTAATCATCACCAAAAAAAATTACTAAAAGTTGAAAGAAGTAGGCTACATTTAAATGTCACATACAAATGCTATTTTTTTAAGATATATTATATCATTGATATATATATATATATATATATATATATATATATATATATATATATATTTGCGATATATATTTGTGATACATATTATATTGTTTTCTTGCTCCAACCAATTAAAAGCTGAGATTCCAAATGGTCTTTATTATTTATTTTACAGTCAGGCAGTTCTGCGGACGTCTATGAGCGGCTGAAGGGGTCCTCTTTACAGTCAGGCAGTACTGCGGACGTCTATGAGCGGCAGTGTTGTCAGATTGGGCCAGATTTACCGCCCAATCTGGCAACTCTGGCTGCAGCCAGTGTTGCCTTTAATAGGTCCATGGCTGCACCGCGTGTTTCCAGATTGTGCGGGAAATCTGGCTCGATATGGCAACACTGTTAAGGGGTCCTCTTTCCACGGTGGCTAGGCTAAGGATTAGCTGACAACATGCCGACTGTCAGCGTGAAACGGGATCTACTCTTCCAAGCCTTGGGGAAAATTTACAGTGAGTTGCTGTTCTTTAATCTCCCCCTTACCACATAGTTAAATTCTAATACTACTATGCTAGTATTTGCTACTTTGCAACATTGAATATAGTATATAAATGATTGCATCATTTCCTGCCTTCTGTCCAATCACGGTATAGAGGTGTCCCTCAGCAGGACCCCTGAGGTATAATTAAGTCCTTCAGCAAAACCCCTGAGGTATAAAGATGTCCCTCAGTAAGACACCTGAGGTATAAATGTGTCAACTATCCCTAACTGCTCCAGATGAGCTGGTTGTTGCTTTCCATGGTTGACAGTGAACATGTGCAGGGAATATGGGTACTAATTGTAATGTAGGTAGAGTGGCCAAATGTTAGAAAGCACTCTATAATTGCATTCCATTTGCAAGATAGTACCATTTTAGCATAGTACACCCATCAACAGAAACAATGTGTACTTTAAAGTTCCCTTTAACATGCATGTGTCTTAACAGAGACTTATCTGTTACAGCGGACGAGGAGTTTGATGAACTGTGCTTTGAGTTTGGGCTTGAGTTGGATGAAATAGTAAGTACATGCATATCCTTGTTAAAGTCCAAATAAGAGTATTCACTCTACAGAAATATGTCGTAATTAATGTTTAAAATGGTTAATAGTACCCCCATGTGACCCCTACAGACCACCGAGAGAGAGCAGATCAGTCGCGAGCAGGGGGACTGCAAGGCATATGGGGCCTCCGAGGTGGTGCTGTACAAGATTGATGTGCCAGCTAACCGCTATGACCTGCTGTGCCTGGAAGGCCTCGCCCGGGGACTGCAGGTCTTTAAGGACAAGTGTGTATACCAGAGTTTCCGTTGTCCGGTAATTACCGGTCATTGACCGGAAAAAAATGAGGAGGACCTAAAATTCTAAAGGTCTCTGGTCAGAATGACCAATGGAAATAATTCTCTGCACAATTTGAATTGTGTTTAAATATGCTACAGTGGTAATTTGTTTAGCCAATTCATGTTAAACAATGAGGGTTTTGATTGACCCGACCCGGCCCGCCAATATTTCCCACCACTATCCTTGAGCCGGGTCGGGCCGGGCCTTTGATTGAGCGTTTGTGTTTTTTTTTAAAGAAATTATCATTGCTTTATGGCCTAATGTGAGGAGAAATCTATGCCATAAACAGAAATATTATAGGCCTTTATTACACAGGTCTTCTCAATGCCGTGGAACGCTCCGTTCACTTGCATGGGTAGTAGTCCGGTAACTTGTCAACCCCAGCGTCTTCGCTAAGCGACGTCAACGTCTTTGGCGGACAATTTTACTGCTGATCAACACTACGAATACTGGTAACGAATACGTTGTAAAAAGACACACCATGTGAAGTTATTTTTTCGTTTTGGCAAGTAGCCGTGTAATAAGCAGGATAATGTATAGAACGTCGCCGGTCATTATCGAAAATAATCCCCTTAAGGGCGAAGCAAGACCTGGTCGCCCTGTCTGGGCTTATTTTCCCGACAATGACAGGTGTTCTATACATTATCCCTTACATATATATTTAGCAGAGTAGGCCTCAGTAACAAATGTGTACAAAGTTACACATGTATTAAAAAAAATGTTGGGTTGAAATCAGGCTCATAATTACAGTTAATGTGTCGGGCCGGGCTCGGGCCGGTGCGGGCTTGATTTTCTGGGCCCGATCTAAGCTCTACTAAAGACTGCTCAGCGAATCCGCCTTGGGGAAGGAAGAGTCATGAGGCTCATGGGCATTGCAAGCAGCAGAGACACTCTCGATACATTTTACTTTAAGTCAGCAGGCAGGCTTCACAGCTGCCAAATATCAAAAGAAGTAAAAAAAGAAAAAAAAAAACGTTAAAATGAAACCTTCCAGGTCACATGACCGGCACCAATTTTTTGTAGCGGAAACACTGGTGTATACTTCTTTTAATTCACTCCCATCTGGCCACTCTTGCAACTCATGGGCCCACTCAGGGCATTATTTTATATTCTATAGCTACCTAGCACCACTGCAAGCAGCCTTTTTTTTTTTTACAATTTTCATGAAATAAAATTAATGTTGGGCGGCGGGCGCCCATAATCCTATTTGTTGAAATGGGCTTGGAAAAAAAAAAGTCAAATTCTTCTGTTCTGAATGGAACTGATATTATTACGGTTTTGTTCTTATTTCAGCTCCCAACCTTGAGTTCATGAACCGGTTTGAACGAAAAAAAAACAGTTAACGTTAGTTTCTCTTCTAGTATTTTCCCTCGGTGGTCTCCTCTAGGTGAATGTGATAAAACACAAAATCACATTCCTACATATATCATCACTCGCATGGATTAAGCACATGTAACCAGTGACTGGAGGTTTTATGTGCATCCGTAAAGCATTACATAAGCATTTTAAGATCGGTATTTTAGTATAGCTCTATTTATTTACCAAAATAGCCTACAAAATGATTGAATAGGGTGAAGCAATTTTGTTTTACTTGCAAAGACAATCGGCTTGCTTCCCCTTCCATAACAAAGTCCAGGGATATTTGACTACAATGCACATGAATGTTTCCATGTACTGTAAATAGATGATTCCATGCGCCGTTGGATGTTTGTTTGAATTAGGAGGGTTCTATAAGAGGTCGATGTCATCCCACTAGCATCAAATCGGTCTGGCTTTATTAAGACTAGAGCTTTCGCGCGTGTTGCGCGGGCTCAACCTCTAGTTGTAATTAACAGGGGTAATTGTTCAATGAAATTGTAGTATACTATGCATGCAAATAAATTATTAAATAGCTTTTACTGTTATTCAGGGCTGAAAAGTTCATTGACATTTTAAAATGCATGGCAACTGGTTAGATGAAAATAATAATCATCATTGAGATTAAACAACTCTTCGACTGTCCTGGCCAAGACAGGCAGCAGTAGCCTAAAGTCACACATAGCATACACGCAAAACATTAAAAAAAAAAAAACTAAAACAGTCCGCAGGGGGGAAGGGGGATATCAATATCGCAAGATATTTCGGGAGGCTCAAGGAGGAGGGTAATATTAAGTTTGAGCAACAAAGTGTAAAGACATTTCGGGAGGCTGAAGGAGGAGGGTAATATTACATTTAATATTACATATTACATTACATACAGCACCAAAGTGTAGTCTTGTGGTGGACTCTATAGACATAATTCACAATACTGTGTTATAGGGACACTCTTGTCTCTTTAAGATCTCGTCACTTGTGTGTTAATATGCCGGTCGGCACAATGTTTGAATTTAACAGTTTTTATATGACAAAATGAACGACCTACCGTTGCTTGTCGAGGTGAGAAATTGTCTCTTCCCTTCTTTTATCGCTATTTCTGCAGTCTGTAGACAGAACGTCTTACCAAGGAGAGTTTGTCGACGGCGGAGCCGTTATGTTTAGAAACATAACGTCTTACCTGGGTGAGTGCCGCTGCGGTATGTGCGCGCGTGCGTGTTTGTTCTTACCTGCACGTGTGTCGATGGCAGAGTCGTTATGCTTAAAAACATAACGTCTTAACTGGGCGAGTGTCGCTGCGGTGTGTGCGCGTGCGTGTGTTGATGGCGAAGCCGTTATGTTTAAGGGCGAGTGTCGCTGCAGTGTGTGCGTGTGTGTTCTTACCTCTGCGTGTGTCGATGGCGGAGCCGTTATGTTTAAAAGCATAACGTCTTACCTCTGGAAGTGTGTCGATGCCTTTTTCTTGATGTGTGTGTGTGTGTGCGCTTGCGGTGTATGTATGCGTTTGCGACTGCTGTGTGTGTGTGTGTGTGTGTGTGTGTGTGTGTGTGTGTGTGTGTGTGTGTGTGTGTGTGTGTGTGTGTGTGTGTGTGTGTGTGTGTGTGTGTGTGTGTGTGTGTGTGTGTGTGTGCTGCAGGCTGCTTGGCACATGCGCACATGACTAACATGAGTAACTTGTGCGACAGGCCTGCTATTATAGTAGTAATGGTACGGCCATACTGAACGCGTAACGCGCCTAACCTGCCGCTTGACCATTGTGTGTCACAAAAATGGTTCAACGTGGCTTGCGCGCCTACACAGCTAGATGAGCCCGCCCAAAACTTATTTTCCCCTGCTACTTTTATTTTGCTCCATAAACATGGCTGAGATCACCACCATCGCTGCGCTGTATTTGTTGTGGGAGTTCGAGGAGAGTAGGAAACCCAAACGCCGTCGTGTTTGGGTGCATGACATCCTCCGTAGGCGCTCACAGCTGGGTGAGTTTCACCACCTCCTCCAGGAACTCCGCCTGGATGGCGGCTGGTTCCAGAGGTATTTTCGGTTGACTACGGCCATGTTCGATGACTTGCTAGCCCGGGTTGGTGCCAGGATCTCCCGTCAGGACACCAACTACACGCGCTCCATATCAGCTGCGGAGCGTCTGTCCTCCGTCTCTCTGCCAGTGACGTCGGGTCAAGCTCAACGCTGATTGGCTACCGCGGCTATGCGTCACGCGTAGGAGCGTAAAAAGTTAAATCTTTTGAACTCCGCGCGGAGGTGCGTTGGGCGCGTAGGTGCTTTGGGCGCGTTATTTAGGTACGTAAATATGTTATACGCTTTAGCGCGTATAACGCATCTACGCGCCTAAACCAATGCAAAAATGCAGATTTCCTACGCCTCTAACACGTGTAATGCGTTCACTGTGGCCGTACCTTAAGATTCTGCTAATCCGACTGAATTTTAAGGTGGCTACATTAAAAGGAAACAAAATCAATGAATATGGCCAATGTGCGTTCTGTCTGACCGGTGTTTGGTCCATGTCAATCCCGTTCTGAAACAGCAAAAGGTCTGTCTTGCTTCGCCCTGAAGGGGCTTATTTTCGATAATGACCGGCGACGTTCTATACATTATCCTGCTTATTACACGGCTACTTGCCAAAATGAAAAAATAACTTCACATGGAGTGTCTTTTTGCAATTTATTTGTTAACAGCATTCGTAGTGTTGATCAGCAGAGAAATAGTCTGCCAATGACGTTGACGTCGCCTAGTAACCGAAGACGCTGGGGTTGACACGTTAACTGACTACTTGCGGAGTGATACCAAAGATGTCATTAGAGGCAAAATGTCCTTTGTTTTCCTTGACAGCGGTCAATTATACTTGCAACAGTGAATTATCAAATATAATTCAACGCTGGAAGTTGTGAAGAGCCCATGCAAGTGAACGGAGCGTTCCACGGCATTGAGAAGACCGTGTAATAAATGATATTATTTAGATATAGAGCTCCAGGACAGTAACGCAAGTGTTGTACACTTCTTTGTTATTTGGATAACCGTTCTGCTGTTGGTGTTATGGCACAACACATCAGACTCTCTGACGTCTCTGGTATTTCCACAACGAGACTCGTAGTGGGGGTTATTTCAGCCATGGTTGTTGCCCGCGATTGTTTCCCACTGGAGCCCCGCTGCCCGCTGCCGAGGCGGTGGTCCTTCGGCAGCGGGCAGCGAGGCTCCGGCGGGAGACAATTGCGGTAAACAGTCGCGGCAACAATCCCTTTCTCCTCCATGTCGTGGTTAAGTCTACTTCAGATTGATGTGGAAGAACCAGAGAACCCGACGCAGTCGTTTGAGATTCATAATATCGTCTGGAGGCGGACACAGCTTTTGACCGTGATAGTCTGATATGATATAGATATCTATGTATAATATGATATTATTTAGATATAGAGCTCCAGGACTCCTGCCGGAGCACCCGGAGTGTTTTAGAATATTTACAGAACACGGCCAGAGGCTGTGTGCGCCTCGCCATTGCGGTACATCCAATGTAAACAGGGCGCATGGTACCATGGCCGCAAGCTGCTCAGGGCCACACCCCTACCCTCCTCCTTGACCCGCCTCTCTCCTCCTCATTTAAATTAAAGCTGTAGACACCACAACGGCGCGTTTGGGGAAAGCTCAATGTGCGACTGGCTTTCAGTGGCTGTAATTCTGCACCACGGCTGAATTTTGGGAACGTCTTCAAGTACTGTTAGGGGCCCACTAATCTATATTAAAGCATCCATAAAGTAGCATGCCATGGGACCTTTAAATAAACATTTTGAAATGAATTGAAGCTTGGAATCTGAACTAAATAATGTTATTAACCTGTTTTTAAATAAATTGACATTCATGTTCCAGGGCCACGTTTCATCGTTAGCCTAAGTGAAGTTTGTCGTACGAGCATCGTACAGCTTTCACAGCTTTTCCCGAAAGCATTGTTGCATAACGAACGTCGTGAAAACACTCATAGCTAATGAGGGCTCCAGGGGTTCTCGTAGGGTACTAAGAGCATCGTTACTATAGCCTTAGTGAAGTCACCAGCTTGGCATCCCGTATTGGATATGTTTTATTAAAGGGGACATATTATGAAAACAACACTTTTCCTGGGATTTGGGGTGGTGTTTTGGATCTCTGGTGGTCCCATACGCATACAAACTTTGAAAAAAGTCTGTACATGATTTTTTGAATGAGATATGCATTTCTGAAAGTACCCCGCCTACAGTTACCAAACGAGCGAGTCAGTTTCGGCGCCCCCTCCTACGTAGGAAGGGGGCACAGTTGAATATTACCTCCCACTTCCCCACTCCCCTCCAATCAGAGCATAGCTAAGATTTTGTGGACCAGCGGACGAGCAGCTCCGGCGGGGGGAACTCTGCGGTATCCCTGCGGCTTAGCTACGGGAGTACGATCCCTTTCTCTGCTGGACTGCTGCCGAAGATTCGGCGGCAGTCCGGTGGGGGTAGCTCGGCGGCTCCCCCCGCTGGAATGCCGCTGAAGCTTCGGCGGCAGTCTGGCTGCCGTCGAAGCCACCCGGCCGCCTCCGATACTTCAGCGGCAGTCCGCCAACTCCGGCGGTGTACTCTGGGAGCTGAACTGGGATAGGTCTCGGTGGCAGTTCGGCAGCTCCGGCACAAGGAGCTCGGCGGCAAGTCTGGCAGCTCAGCTCCCGGAGTACAATCCCTTTCTCCTCCATGTCGCGGTTCATGGACTTCAGAGAGTCATGGCCAAAGTCAAGGCCAAGTTATCCCCCACTACGAGTCTTTACTTGTTTTGGAAGTGCCAGAGACGTCAGACGCAGTCTTTATGATTCATAATATCATCTGAGGCGCACATAGCTTTTGGCCGTGATATTAGATATAATATTATATAAATACCCATATATAATATTATTATTATATTTAATATATGATATAGATATAGAGTTGCAGGAGTCCGCAAACGGCAAAAATCCCTCCTCCTCCATGCTGTGGTTCAGTCTGACAGCTCATTCAGGGCTCCAGAGTGTGACCAAAATATTTACGGGTGCGACTAATATTTTTTATAGGTCGCACTGGTGCACCTGACGCTGCCCAGGTGAAAAAATAAATTTCCTTCGCAGTCGCATCATCTCTCTGTGTTCTCCTGTAATCGAACTCATGGTTAGGGATGGGGATCGTAACCCGGTTCTGTCAAGGACCCGGTTCCACTTTTTTCAAAACACGAAAATCATAGAGTCCCGTCGTTTTTCATAGAGTCGAAAATCATAGAGTCCCGTCGATTTATTCTTTTTTTTTTGTCGTGTAGGTCCTGTAACATAATTTTGTGTCCCTCGAGTCGCGTCATGGCATTTAAATCAAATCAATCCAATCACTGCAGCGTGTCCACCAATGTTCTTGAATGGAATTGTAAGCAAACAGGTATTACAAGTAAAACAAGTGAAGTCTGGCAGTTAACTTAGCTCATGAGGATGGCTGAACGGGCGTATAGGGGGGAACACAACATCAATGGCCAAACACATTAGCATTGTGCATCAAATAAAGACCAAATGCAGTACCTTCGACTGTCTCCGAGTTGAAAAGACACTGTCTCCTCCTTCTCCTGTCGCACCACAGACGGGCCCATCTTAATAATCCACTCAAACTACAAGCGGTAATCACACACACAGACATTGGCGCTGGTCCCGTCAGTTAAAAATAGTAATCCAATTGTTGAATCGGTGTTGTAATCAGCAGTATACAAGGTAGTTATCTTAAAAAATAAATAAAGTTTCAGATGTGCTGCGTGATGATGTGTTGAGGATGGCTCAGTAAAACGACTATCAGGTTACCATGATGCATTCAAATGTAACAAAGAAACGGTAAATTGAGTTTTTGGTGAGAAACATGCTAATACTGTATTACTCATGTTTCCTTATTACTAATACAGTTGTATAGTGCTCTAATCATTTTATTTTATATAACTAAAACTACTGATGTCAATATTTATTAAGAATTACATATTTAATTTAAAATGCAATTATTTATTTCCTAAATATTTTCCTCATCACTAAAAACGCTTCGTATTTCCACCAATTAATAGAAAAGTATCGATAGTGGTATCGATAAAGAATCGGATCGTTAAGGAGTTTCGAAAATGGTATCGATATCAATAAATATTAATGATCCCCATCCCTACTCATGGTAGGATCATATCGTGGTCTAAACCAATAAGAGAAAGAGCTTGTCGGTTCTTTGCCTCTGATTGGCTCTGGTCCTGTTCACTGCTTGTGTTTTTTTTTTAAATTGCAAACGACCTGAGCACCAGAGAAACTGAAATGGATAAAGAAAATAAACGCAACAAAAGAGGGGGAAAATTAAGCGAGGTAAAAACATAGAATGTTTTTTCATTCAAAAAAACTGAGCCTACTGTTCCAACCTGCCCTGCTACTGAGAGTAGTTATTCAGAGAGTCTGAATTACAAGCCCTTTTATTTGGAAATGTTTTATTTTGCTTAATTTCTTAGTTTTAAATGTTCCATTTCAGCTCAGTGAAAAACTTGAAACACTTTATTTTTATTTTTATAATTGTGCTTCAAATAAAGACAAGCATTTCTCTACACCCCATGCTGCGTTCCAGGGACTTTTTAGCCCGTAAATTACGAACTGGGAGTGAATCGGTCTGGTACGAGTTCACAGGTTGTGAGTTGCGGGTTTGTCTGCCGTTTCAGGGCATTTTCACGGGTACAAGGTTGTGAAAACACGGGTTATGGTTTGCCTGGAACGCACCATTATTCTTGTTCAAAAATCATTCACATGATATGAAAGTTATGGAGAGCGATAAAAGGGGACCTTATGGTGTTAAAGGCGACGCAATGAAAAATTTGGTGCACCTAAATTTTGTGCTGGTGCACCTAAAAAAAGAAAGTTAGGCGCACCAGTGCAACCAACGCATAAAGTTATTCTGGAGCCCTGTCATTGGTCAATGGGCAGCAGCTCATTTGCATTAAAGCTACAGACCCCAGAAACGGCGCACTCTGAAGGGAATGAAGCCGAGGGGAATAGCGGTAGGCGAGATCTTTATTCCTTAAAGCTATTTCCAGCAAACTTCAACAACAGGTTTTCTGGAACTCAAATACTATGTTTACTTGTTGGGAAAACACCATAATATGTCTCCTTTAAAACACATCCAATACCACTGAATGTCCAGCTGGTGCAATTTCGCAATACCCCAAAAACAGTGGTTACCGCCGATATTTTACTCATAGACTACTGTTAGATTTAAACAGCAAAGACAGACATGTTAGAAGTCTGTCATATAATGTGTTGCAGCAATTAAAAATCCAAAAACTACATGCGCAGACGAAATGTACCACAAGGCAACCCTATCACAAGGCATATAATAAAATCAAATGATTCCACTGCTCCTGTGTGGGAGGTCGCTTTCGAGCTGCGCTTGCTGTCTCCCTCTGATTTTAATTCAACCATCGTGGTTTAAATGTCCTCATATTGATCAATGACAGAAGACATACTGCACATGAATCATGCTAAGACCAGCGGGTGTCGGAGAATTTCTGCATGCGTTTTTTGTTGCGATTGTTTGCCGTTAAGCACTGTAGGCTCTTCGGTGAGGCTGTGATGAAGTTCACTATTTATTGGACCCTGACATCCCTGACCTGAGTCAAGTGCACAATCGCCAAGTTGAGTGTGTAAAACAGAGGGGGTAAAATCCCCCGTCGTTACGGTTCAGGCAATTGACATACTCCCGAATGTTTATTTTTTTTTATGAATTAAGACACCTGCATGCAAGAATGAGATCACGACTGAGTGTAGGCTACAAGCGTGATTAACTATTTACAAGTGCAAAAGCGTCTACATATTCTTTATTTTGCTGGCCACTTGTTTTTTATCCCGACAAAAGCCTTCCTCTGCGTCTCTCTCGTAGATCGAACCATCTTTCAACGTCTTTGTCTAGTATGACTGCATCACCTTCTCTCCCATGATGATCAGTAGCTTGCGGATTTCACTATCTCTCCAGTTAGAACTGCTCATGATAATATTGCTGCGTTGTCTCTGTGGAGACACGGCAGCAACAACTCTTCCCAAGCTATTTTTATTTTTGTCATATGGAATTATTTCAGGGGGGAAAATGCCGTGAAAGAAATTACGCACGGTGCGTTCAGGATTAGGACTGATATAGCATATGTCGGACTAGGCCTAATTAATTATGTTTTAATATTTGTAGCTGTTATAGACTGAATTAGTGTTGCACTCATTTATATCCGGCACCCCGGAACCTTTGTGCCTATACCTGTGTACGCCACCGGGGGGCTCTACAGTTTGCTCTGCACCGGAATGTATCGTTCTATACTTCGGCTGCTATGCCGTGAGATGATTTTCAGTAAAGACCCTAACTGAGTTCAACGTGTGCGTGCATTATTGCCCTCGGGTTGCCACAGTAGCATTCATATTATTGCAGTCTATTGTTTTCGTAGGATACTCTGCTGTTGGCCTTGATTGGGAGATATTTTTTTGCTGCCACAAAATAAACAGTTTCAACAACATTCCTGCGTCCCCCCCTCCTACAGAGCACATTTCAGCAACGTGTCAGTGGACTGTTAGCCTACAACCGTCGTTAGAGCAGTGCACGCGTGTTCACGTTAAGAGGAGTTTCGGGAAACGCTCGAAAGAAATCTACAAAGGTTCGCAAGATCCTTTGTGAGAATGATCGTACGAGCGTGGATCCATCGTTATCGGGAAACGGGGGCCAGAGCTAAATATGAGTGTGTTTTCGTTCCTGTTAAAATTTGGTTTGGGAAAATACTGACCACTAATCTAAGGACGTCAAAGTCGCATGAATTCCGACAGGATATTCTGCCGAAGAAAAGTCCTTCACGCCAGTGGGTGAAGCTTTTAGAAGGGGATTTTAATGTACAGTGGCCTGTCTAAAAAATCTTGATTTGAAACCTTTTATACAGTTTACTGCTGCTGGCTGAGTTTGTGTCCACCAATCACACGCTTACAGATCCCTGCATTCAGCCACATGATTGGCTGAAAGAAATATGAGGCGAAAGAAAGTGAAATGCTCGTCTGCCATTAGACTTTAGATATAAATAGTCTAATCTTTGAAACTATAGAACTACCTAGATGTACAAATAAAGGAGATAATGTGAATATTATATTTGGTCTGTGAAACTAGACCTACCTATTCATGAGTAAACAAGTTTAAAAACGTTCAACACCTGTACACAGACACAGCAGAAAGCTTGACAGGGTACCTCAACAGTAGAAATATTTGTCTCTATTGGTATTAAATGATGGGCTTATCGTCCATACCGTTACTATACTACTATAGCTTACTAGATAGGTTCTTGGTTTATAAACTATTCGTCTATACCCTACACACATGTGGTTAATGGCCACTAGACAGAACGCCAGCTGGGAGAAGGGAAGTTGGATGATCATGGAGCTGGAAGTGTGCCTTGCATTGCGAATCTCTCGAGTCGCTTTGGATAAAAGTTTCAGCAAAATCCTCTAAATGTAAATGTATGCTGAGAGCCTGAGCGTGGTGGTCTCGCAAGGAGGTGTTGGGTTGTGATTGACGTGAATATCTTCTGTGTTCCAGGATGAAGGCTCCGCGCTACCGACGTGTGAGCCCAGCCAGTGGAGATCCTCAGAGGCTTCTTGTGACTCCAGAGGTGGGTGGATACATCGAACCAAATGGAGAATGAATATGAACAACTAGGGGTGGGAATCAAGGGTTACATCACGATGCGATCGAAATACACATACCTGCAAACTTGTCGCTTTTTTAGGGGCAGGGGGGAAGGCTGCCCTGCTAGAATTGCGAAACATTATTGAATAATTCTTATAATTGACATTTCTCTGGGCCAATCAGAATCTCAGCGCTTGCTTCAGAATCTTGAAGCACACAGCGCCAACTGAGCTCGCCTTTGGATGAGACGCCTGGCTATCGCGCGAGTCTGATGGAAACGCTTCACGTCAATTTGAAGTAGGGGTGTACGGTATAAACGGTATAGAAAGTACACCAGTGTGAATTTGCGCTACGGTATGGATTTTGACGTTACCATGAGACCGGTAGACAGTGTTGTATGTAACAAAGTAAGTCACGCGTTAATACAGTAACATAACTACTTTTTCATGTAAAAAGTAAAGTTACGCGCAACTACTGAAAATATGGTAACAAAACATAGTTCATTTTTCAATTCGGCGCAACGTTACTTTTCCCAGGGACAGATTTGACAGCGATACTGCCTTATCAGGCAGTATGCTATTGCAGCAAGCGTGCTTGCGCAATAGTCCCTTCACGAGCTCTCATTCCACACCGTACGAGACACGCTGGTAGCGTAAAGCTATCTCTGCATATCAGACATTGCGTCCGCAGGCATTTTCCAAAGCCAGTCCTTATGACAAAATGCCAGCGGTAGAACGAGATAACTAACGCCGTCACTGTTTACCTGTGTAAGGACATGGTTCCCTTTCAAAATGTCAATAGAAAGGGTTTTACAGAGATGGTCAAAACACTCAATCCCAGGTACGCGTTACCTGCCCACACACTTCAGCCAAATTGAGATGCCAAAACTATACGGCAAGGTCCGCAAGCAAGTGGAGAAACAAATCCATACTATTAAACATTATTTTTTTTAGAAGTGGAAGTAACTTAAGAAAAGATTTTAAAAAATGTTATGCAGTTTTGCTGCCTAACCATTAGTTTACCCCTTCAGAAGCATTTATATCGAAATTAGAAGATAAAATAAACATACTATGCCTCAAATCATACCGTGATATACATTCTAGTCCATACCGTACAGCCCTAATTTGAAGGAACTATCTTATGTTAAATTCGAAGTAAGTCAAGCTTTTTGGAGGAAAAACAGCTATTTTTTTTATCTTGATTCAATTAACGTTAGCTAACGCTTTTTTGATGTGATATAATTTACAATAATATTGTGTTTTTACGACAGTCAACGCCGATTACTGCATGAACGTAGACCTTGCATAAAGTTAGTAATTTCTAACAACATAGGACTATTTAGATAAATGATCTGGCAAGCGTGTTGTCCTAGGCTAATACACCAACAGCAAATTTCTGTATAATAAAGGGCTACATTTTGCATCCAAGTCTGTCATTTGAAATCTTTCTATTGTGTGCTACAACCTCTGTAATGAATATTCACGCTAAATCCCGCCCAGGGTAACTCAGAATTCGAGTAGCCGTATATCTCGAAACACCGATCAGTCCTTGGACCGATGATTTTCGCATTTGTTTACTCTGAGGAGTTTGCAGGACATGGCCCGTGATACCAATAATATCACCATACAGCGATCCCGCATAACAAATATGCGAGACGAGGCGGAGCATGCGCATCAAGCCTGGGCGCTGTTTACAAACAGTCGAGGAGGAGAAGGCAGTTGTTAATCCTTGTAGTTTGAGCAGAAAATACTTTTTAATGTATAGTTAGTAATTAAATTTACCAAGGGGATTCATTTAAAGCTACAAAAATAATACAAATTAGACGGAAATCTAACGTTGCCAACTAGCTGGGGGGGGGGGGCGATTACGTCATCATGCATATCTAGCGTCAACACGATTCCTAACACCAAAACGCAGGGTGCCATTTTTCTCTTTTTCACCCTGGGACCTGGTTTCAAAAAAATGTGTCACCGAAAACGCCGGGTCCGTCTGGACAGTCGGCCCAAACGCATACGATTTATGCGTTTTTACACAAAAATCGTTTCCGTGTGGATGGGGCCTGAGTCATCCACTGGGAGGAGCGGGACTTTTGTTTCTTCCCAGTGGACGATACCCCCGTTGTTTCCAATTTCAACCCAATTTCAGTTTGTCTTCCAGACAATACGCGAGTCTGCCGATAATATCAAACTGGTTTGATGTGTTGTATTCCTGATCCTACAGCTGTACAACATGTGATCTGTTGTGTCCCTGATCCTACAGCTGTATAACATGTGATCTGTTTTGTTCCTGATCCTACAGCTATATAACATGTGATCTGTTCTGGTCACGATCCTACAGCTGTATAACATGTGATCTGTTGTGTTGCTGATCCTACAGCTGTATAACATGCGCTCTGTTGTGTTCCTGATCCTACAGCTGTATAGCATGTGATCTGTTGTGTTTTTGATCCTACAGCTGTATAACATGCGCTCTTTTGTGTTCCAGACAGCTGTGGTGCGTCCCTACGCTGTGGCAGCAGTGCTCAGGAACATCACCTTCACGCAGGAGCGCTACGACAGCTTCATCGAGCTTCAGGAGAAGCTTCACCAGAACGTCTGCAGGTGGAGAGCCAACCGCTGCGGTCATCCGCACTGACTGTACACTTAATGCAACACAACGTCTGCACTGACTGTAGCCTTAATGCAACACAACGTCCACACTGACTCTATCCTTAATGCAGCGATAAGACCACACAACACCGCCGTCTTTCCCACGGTCCCACACAGTTAGGAGATCATTGGGTGCCCGGTGGCTCACTGGGTAGAGCGTGTACCGTTAGGGCTCAGCCCTTAGGGCAGCGACTCCCTGGGGTCCTTTGCTGCATGTCCTCTCCTCTCTCTCCCAAACCTTCCTGTCTAACTTGCTGTATCTTCATGAATATAGCGTAAAAAATAAATCTGCGATCGGGGAGTGTAGGCCTACACATCTTACTAGGATTTGTTAGAAAATGGCAGTTGTTAAAAAATATCCAACATGCTAGACTTTACTGTGGGGCGTCCTGCGCAACACGGCAAAAACTTCCCACCTCACAGGATGAAGATTGAGGAAGAGCGTTGTCAAGGGCTTCACTCACGAGCCATGAGGTATAGGCTCCAAGAAGGCCTTAGCTTTTGGTTATGCCGTTAAGCGTTAAACTGGCGGAGCTGCCAGTTAGTTCCACACAGAGCAGAAGGGAGTTGGTGGGAGCAGCCTTGACCTGAGGGATTTTAGATACCTCAGTAGTTTCAACTGACATGGGGATGTGTGAAAAATGTGTTGAGGACTACTCTTTATTGAGTGTACCTAAAAGAAAACGCCGGGTTCTCTACATTTGGAAAGAGCCCTAGTCCAAATATATCATATTTTCTTTCACCACAATGGGGCACTTCACTAAATCTCCATTGCAGTGGGCTGGGCTCCATGGATAATCTGAGATGACACCAGGGGGGCGAAGGTTCACAATAATCCCCTTCGGTTCATTGCACGATTTTGGAGTCACGGTCTTTGCCTCGGTTGGGTACGTTTTTGGTAAATCAGGGGATGACGCAAGTCTTTATTAATACACCCGAAATGTCAGCATGCTTTTCATTTATTTGGCAAAAAATGGTTTGCCTTTTCTGTCTAAGAACATAAATTGACTGTAGATGGAACATAAACACTTCTTCATTATCAAATCTCATGGAGGGCATGCCCCCCTGCTGAGGGGAACCCACATGGTCCAGATGACCCTGGAAGGGCTGTAGACCGACAGCCTTTAGCTGTGTGATTCAATCTGATTTCCTCCTAGGTCGCATCGGTGCCAGTAGAAAAAAAAGGTTGTATATGTATGACATATATTGGGCGATGTCTATAGATCTGTTGCTCCTGTTTAAAATCAATTTTTTCATGATTCTTTTAAACATGTTAGATGAGTTTAAAATAAAAAATGTACATAAATTAGAATTGATCAAAGTTGTATCGAGATGTCGCCTTCGTCTAGAGCAGTTTCCACAGGGAAACGATACAACAGACCATTGGCCGATCTTTGTCTCAGCACGGCTATGGATGGTAGCTTTTCATTGTGAAGACTCTGGGTTCCTGATCATACTCTTCCTTCAGGAAAAGGACCTTGGTGGCCATCGGCACCCACGACCTGGACACCGTCTGCGGCCCCTTCACGTACACGGCCAAGCTCCCGGCCGACATACGTTTCAGGCCCCTCAACCAGACCCGGGAGTTCACTGCCGTGGAGCTCATGACCCTGTACAAGGTAAACACCAGTGAAGGTGGCTGTGAGAGGCTGTTTGACGTGTAACTGACACTTTGGTTGGGCCTGCAGACGGACAGTCACCTGAGGCACTACCTCCACATCATCCAGGACAAGCCCGCCTACCCCGTTATCTACGATAGCAATGGTGTCATCCTGTCCATGCCTCCCATCATCAACGGTGAGCCAGGCCTTGTTGCTCTGGCATTCAGCAAAATTACCCGTTTCAAATATAGAGTATCTGCACAGAGGACCATCATCTCAAAGTGATGTTAATAGAACCAGCGTTTATTTATTGAGATACTTTTGGATTTTCTGATGGATAATTGTTTGGTATTTAAGTACCTGAAATCGTAAATTTTTAAGTGGCATTTAAGTGCATTTATGTTAACCTTTGAATCAATGCATAGCTCTACTATGCAGCACTTCACTTTTTTATCTAAAGTAAGTTCTCTTGGGGTTTGGCTGTCCTTAAGTGTACGGTCAATTGTATTTGTATAGTGGGTGATCATGTCTGTAGGCTAGATGGTCACTAGGAAGTGTACAACACAAATGCCCCGTCCCATTACTCTCCCCTTAAAAGAACACTTGCTTTGAGTTCCCTCCATAGTAAAGTCCCATCAAGAGGGAAGTGAGATTGAAGATCTTTTCCTATTAATGAGACACCACTATAATTAATATTATGCAAATTAGCGTAACGAACGTGCTCCCCTACGTCACGCGCAGCATCGATGCGTTTGCACTACAGGAAGAAGCCTACTACTATTTTCATTCACGTTTGAAAATGTGACCCTTGTGTTGAAAATAAGATGACGTACATTCAGATCGTATAGTTAAATCCAGTCTATGGTTAAATAATTTAACATAATGTATAACTGTTTGAGAAACATGGAAAAATTGCCACTTGCTGAGTTCGCAAGGCATCCTGGGTAATTTGTGATACTCCCTTAGCTGCAAGTGAGGTACCGAGCTGGCTAGCTGACATGGGATGATTTTAAGGGAAAATAAGCACTCCCTCTTGCTGAAGTATTGTAACACCCTACCCCTCTGTGGGAACGCGCACATTTTAGGGCTAGACCTCAAATCTTGGGCTAGGGGGAGTAATGGGACGGGGTCTAAGACTTAAATGCTAGGCCCTTATGGCTCGATTCCACCGAGCATTGCGGTTAGGTCCGGTGCAGTAGTGGACTGCTGTAGTACAGTTAGGTGTGGCTCAGTTACGCCTCGTATTTCCACAGCCGACAGTACCCTTATGGTAGGATGGGTTTAGGCCGGATGGCGATAGCCGCGGAATAAATCCAATGAAAAAGAAGAACGTGACACATTAAACAAAGAGCAACAATGTAGGATGTCCAAACTTTTGCGAGACATTTTCTTCATAAACGAAGCTTTCACCGTTGTCCATAAATACCTCGCAGGTACTGTGTTTGTTTGTTATTAACCCCGTCACCTGGAAGTGTTGATTCTGTCGACCAATCAACGGAAGGCGTTTGTATCTCCAACTTTTTGGCACCCTTTCAGACCGCTTGGTTCTCCAACGGAGGACTACAGAAAAATAGTCACTGCTAATCATTGCTAAGTTCGGACCCTGCCCACTTTTGGCGGTGGAAATGTGAACTGTACCACAACTTAATTGCACCTAACCGTAACGCTTGGTGGAAACATGCCATTAGTTCATTGTGCTATTCCAGCCTCTTCCACGTGGAGGGGCAGCAGTGGTGGCCACTCAGCATTGACCACTGAACCAGTTTAAGCCATGGCATGGATCCTAATCCTTACTCACCTATGCCTTTTACTTCTATTCCATCTTTCAGGAGACCATACCAAAATCTCCCTCAAAACGAAAAACGTCTTTGTCGAATGCACAGCCACAGACCTGACCAAGGTAGGAGTGTAAATTATGTAACATAAGACCTGACCAAGGTAGAAACATAAATTATGTAACATAAGACCTGATCAAGGTAGGAACATAATTTGTGTAATATAAGACCTGACCAAGGTAGGAACATAAATGATGTAATATAAGACCTGACCAAGGTTACATAAGACCTGACCATGGTAGGAGTGTAAATTCTATAACAGTAGACCTGACCGGGTGACATGGAAAGGTTCTGAAGGAGGCCAAGCCTAGCAGGAGCAGCAGGTGTTGCACCTCGAGTGCTCTTGGAGGGGTATACACATGTAGAATCTCGAATGAGGAGGTGGTTGCGATGAATCCGGCACCAGTCACCATTGAGTGGATGTTCCCTACAGGCTAAGATCGTGCTGGATATGATGGTGACCATGTTCTCTGAGTACTGCGCAGAGCCCTTCACGTGAGTACACTTCTCTACCCGCAGTAATCCTGGACTCAAAAGTCACTCTCTACACCCTTTAGTGGCTTGTATCGCCACAGACAGACCCTGCAGCTCTTCTCCAATGATCCCCTCTATGTTGTGTCTTCTGCAGGGTGGAGGGGGCTGAGGTCGTGTCTCCTGATGGCAGTACCTACATGTACCCGGTACTGGACACACTTTTATCACACCTTCACACCTTTAGATTTGTTCTGTCACTTGTCCAGTTCAGTTTGTATCCTTCACAGATTGATTGTGTTCACTAGTCCCATTCAGTCAGTTGTGGTCACTAGTCCCATTCAGTCTGTTATCCCATTCAGTCACTGTACTTCACAGATCTGTTGTGTTCACTATTCCCATCCAGTCACTATCCCTCACAGATCTGTTGTGTTCACTAGTCCCATTCAGTCTGTTCTGTTGTGTTCACTAGTCTCGTTCAGTCTGTTGTGTTCACTAGTCCCATTCAGGTCTTTTGTGTTCACTAGACACGTTCCGTCTGTTGTGTTCACTAGTCCCATTTAGTCTGTTGTGTTACTAGTCCCATTCAGTCTGTTATCACATTCAGTCACTGTCCTTCACCGGTCTGTTTTGTTCACTATTCCCATCCAGTCACTATCCCTCATAGGTCTGTTGTGTTCACTAGTCCCATTCAGTTGCTATTCCGCACAGGTCTGTTGTGATCACTAGTCCTATTGAGGTCTGTTCTGTTCACTAGTCCCATTCAGGTCTTTTGTGTTCACTATTCCCGTTCAGTCTCTTGCGTTCATTAGTCCCTTTTGGTCTGTTGTGTTTACTAGTCCCATTCAGTCTGTTGTCCCATCCAGTCACTATCCCTCACAGATCTGTTGTGTTCACTAGTCCCATTCAGTCTGTTCTGTTGTGTTCACTAGTCCCATTCAGGTCTTTTGTGTTCACTATTCCCGTTCAGTCTCTTGTGTTCATTAGTCCCTTTTGGTCTGTTGTGTTCACTATTCCCATCCAGTCACTATCCTTCACAGGTCTGTTGTGTTCACTAGTCCCATTCAGGTCTTTTGTGTTCACTAGTCCTGTTCAGTCTGTTGTGTTCACTAGTCCCATTCAGCCGCTATCCCTCACAGGTCTGTTGTGTTCACAAGTCACATTCAGGTCTGCCGGTTCACTAGTCCCATTCAGTCACTATCCCTCACAGGTCTGTTGTGTTCACTAGTCCCATTCAGGTCTGTTGTGTTCACTAGTCTTATTTAGGTCTGTTGTGTTCACTGTTGCCTGTATCTTTATGTGGATGCGTAGGAGCTTGCTTACAGAACGGAGACACTGTCCAGTGAATTCATCAACCGCAAGGTCGGCATCAAGTGAGTAAACGGCGGGCTGTGGGGAAGGGAGGAGGGGCTCAGTGGAAGGGGACTTTGACTCTGGTCATCTCCTAGAGCGCACATCTTCTTAGCACATTATACACATACGACAACAACCCTAACACAGCCGGTATCCCCCCCCCCTCCCAAGCGAGTCGACGGAGCGTATCGCCGGCCTGCTCACCAAGATGTGTCTGCGCTCGCAGCCCACCGGCGTCGGGGACCAGATCCAGGTGGAGATCCCGCCCACGCGCTCTGATGTCATCCACGCCTGCGACATCATGGAGGACGCCGCCATGGCCTACGGCTTTAACAACATCCCCCGCACCACTCCGGGCACCTACACCGTGGCCAATCAGGTGTGTGTGTGGGTGTCTGTGTGTGTGTCGGTGTGTTTTTACATCCTCAATTTCCGCACTAAATATTTGTGGTGTTATCACAATAGTTGCCTCCATCACTCCAATAGGACTAGGTGTTTGTTTTATTCTAATGGGAGTCTAGCTATTGCTAGAATATAAAATCTGTATTTGTCATTGTAACAGATACAACAAAATTAAGTGCAGTCCTTATTCAGTGCAAAAACATCATTGAGTTAGTATGCATAAATAATATATAAATATATATAAATATAGTACTACTATAAGCATTAAAAAGCACATAAGAAACATCCACACAAACATCCACATTCGTAAATGTAAAAGTGGTAACAACTATGCTTTAGTAGCACCATTTATAGAAGTTATGGCCATTGGCTAAAGCTAGTTTGTTCTAGTTTTCATGGACCTGTATCTCCTGCCTGATGGCAGTAGTTCAAACAGTTTGTGACCGGGGTGTGATGAGTCCTGCAGGATGGATTTGTCCTTTTTGAGGCAGCGAGAGCTGTGAATTTCTTCCATAGAGGGAAGAGGGCAGCCGAGTATTTTCTGTTATGCCTTTATGACCCCCTGGAGCATTTTCCTCTGTGCCACAGTGTAGCTTAAGAAACACAAATAGTATGCTCTCCATTGAGCAGCGGTTTTTGGGGGATGTTGTTCCTCCTGAGAACTCTAAGGAAGTAAAGTCTCTGCTGGGCCTTCTTCACTAGCCCAGTGGTGTTGACGCCCCAGGTCAGGTGCTCCATGATGTTAACTCCCAAAAAGCGGAAGTCAGAAACCCTCTCAACACAGACCCTGCCTATCAGAAGCGGCTGGATGACCATCTTCTTCCTCCTATAACCCACACTGAGCTCCTTGGTCATAAATGTATTGAGGAGCAAGTTGTTAGCTCTGCACCACCCCACCAAATGCTCCACCTCGTCTCTGTAGGTGATCTCATCCCCCCTTGAGATGAGCCCCATTACTGTGGTGCCAAAGGAACTGCATGTAAACTGCATACGCTCTTGTCCCCATGTCCCTTTCTTTTGCTGTCATGGTGTTGCTCTATCATGTTGTAAGTAGATCCTGCCTCGGCGGCCCCCTAAAGGCCGTTTTACGTCAATGAGCCTCACTGCCTTGTAGCTAGGTGATGTGCCGCATGCCTCCACTGTCATGTATGTGGGGAGATGTATGATGGCCCCTCACTGAGTTCCACTGTCATGTATGTGAGGAGGTCTATCAAGGCCCTCTGAGTTCCACTGTCATGAAGGTGGCCAGGTGGATTAAGACCCTCTCTCTGACTGAGTTTGAATGTCATCATGTATGTGGGGAGGTGTATGAAGGCCCTCTCACTCTGAGTTCCACTGTCATGTATGTGGTGAGGTGTATGAGGCCCCTTTCTCATTAAATGGACTTCATTTATAGAGCACTTTTCTATCCATTTGACACTCAAAGCGCTTCACAATTTTGCCTAACATTCACCCATGGATTCACACATTCACACACCGACGCAATTTCAACCATGCAGGGCGACAGCCAGCGCTTAGGAAGCAGTTAGTTACAGTTAGTTATCTTGCTAAGGGACAACTCGACACTCGCGGTGTCGGGGATCAAACTAGCAACCTTCCGGTTACCAGCCATCCTGCTCTACCTCCTGAGCCACATTCCGCCCTGTTTGCATGTGGCTAGTACCCGGAAAATGACTGGGTTAACCTCTCAGGCTCTAGGGATTTTTACTCTTCACCCATGCAGCTGCGTTCTGGAAGATTTCTGTCTAGCAAAGCCTAGATTTCCACACAGCCTAGCCTTCCCAGAATAGATGGGCCATGGGGGCCATCCAGCAGATGGTATGCTAATGGATGCCAGCCGCCATGCATCTTGGACAGAGCTCCCTTATCTCGGAATCTGTCCAGTTTTCAACCATTCTTGAATCTTATTTTTCAAAGAAAATACTATTTCTTATTGTTATTATCTGATAACAGAAAAGCATTGGAGGAGTTTAGATAAGCGGTGGTGAATGAAATGCGTCCTCACCAAGGTCTTTGGATTGGTTCCCTCTCTCCCACGTGGATGAACCCCTCCGTGATATTACTCCTTCATTCACAACACGGCTGGACCGACACCACAAATGTTACCAGGTCATGAGCAGGCAAAGCATCCTTGCAGATGTCCCGGATATTGATGCCTGTTCCCGGGCTCACAGGACCCCGTGCAGGAAATGACCCGGGCCTTGGCAGAGTAGACCTGGGCCGTGGCAGGGTAGAGCTGCGTGTTTGACAAGGCTCTGTGTCCTTGTGCCCCCTCAGCACCCCCTGAACAAGCTGACGGAGCTATTGAGACAAGACCTGGCGGCGGCTGGATTTACTGAAGCCCTCAACTTTGCCCTGGTAGGAGTCCAATGCTAGCAAACACACATGCATGCACTCAAGCACACACACCTATACACCACACCTGCACCACACAAGTATCGTAGCGAAATACAGTTTCTGTCGTGTTTTATTTGGCTTTCCGTAAATCCTATTGAAATGGAAACCGGAACTGGATGTTTGTTTGGTTGTAGTCTTTTTGCTCGGTTCTCCGTATCAACAGTAGGACTAGAACCGAGCGAAAAGGCTACAACCAACCCCCCTTGCAATGAGCAATGAGTCTTCCAACAGAAATCAATGGATTTACAAAATGCCAAATAAAACACGACAGAAACTATATTTCGCTACCATACTTCATGAAAAAAAAGAAGATGAGTATGTCTGCATTGCCTTGGGAGAGTGTAGACTCTAAACTCTCCCCAGGTAATGCAGACATCCTGAATTTAAAGTTGTAAATCCAGGGTTAGGGATTATTTACTATCCATGTTAAAAAGGAATAATGCCTCAGATTTTTTTTAAATATTGACTATGCTTAAATGAAGCAGGATTGTTACCTAATTTTTCACTTTATTTTGTTTTTACACATTTGAAGATTTTATTTAAAGTCACATTTGTCTTGTTATCTTTTTTGTTGTTGTTCATCCGAAAATGATCCGACCCTTGACTCAAAAACCGTGACACGATCCGAACCGTGTGTTTTGCGATCCGTTGCACCCCTAGGTGTACAGTATAAACGGTATAGAAAGTACACCAGTGTGAATACCGTGCAGCCCTTATTTGAAGGAACTATCTTATGTTAAATTCGAGGTAAGTCAAGCTTTTTGGAGCAAAAGCAACAACAACAATCAAGCAAACAAATTTGTTTGCTTGATTCAACTAATGTTAGCTACCGCTTTTTTGATGTGATATAATTTACAATAATATTGTATTTTTAGGACCGAGTCAACGCCGAGTACTGAACGAACGTAGACCTTGCATAAAGTTAGTAAATTCTAACAACATAGGGCTATTTAGATAAATAATCTGGCAAGGGTGTTGTCCTAGGCTAATACACCAACGGCAAATTTCTGTATAATAAAGGGCTACATTTTGCATTCAAGTCTGTCATTTGAAATCTTTCCTTTGTATTGTGTGCTACAACCTCCGTAATGAATATTCACTCTAAATCCCGCCCAGGGTAGAATTCGAGTAGCCGTATATCTCGAAACACCGATCAGCCCTTGGGCCGATGATTTTCGCCCCCCCGTGACACTGTCAGCTTTTTTACTCTTAGGAGTTTGCAGGTCTGATACACACTAGGGATCAACCGATATGGATTTTTTATGGCTGATACCGATACCGATATTTTTTCATCAGCCTTAGCCCATAACCGATACGCCGATACAGATTTTCGTGAGCCGATAATACCTTGGAAATCCAGAGAACGCAAATATCGGCCAATAATATCAACCGGCCGATATATATCGGTCGATCACTAATACACACGCAACAAACGCACCTATACACGCAACTATTCACGCACGCACACGTGCAACACACACAATACACACCAATACACACACACTCTCTGTAAGTGACCCTTTGCATCCTCAGTGTTCTCAGGAGGACATCACTGACAAGCTGAGGAAGAAGCTCTTTGAGACCAGGGCCGCCCACATCGCCAACCCCAAGACAGCAGAGTTCCAGGTCTGTACCTCGTCCTGGGGACATTTGGGCCTTTGAATGATGTCGATGATTGGTTTCAATGGAGGGATTGAATGTCCATGTACACATGTGGTTCCACTCGTTTACCTCGCAATGCAATTTGAACATGATCTTTTATCACTTAACTACTAATACATATAGTATAGTACAGTCTATACAGTACACACTATATATAGTACAGACTATACTGTACAGTACAGTCTACAGAACAGTACATTGTTTATATAGTAGGGTACAGACTTTATAGCACATTACAGTGCAGTCTATACAGTATACAGTACACTACAGTCTATACAGTAAAGTCTAAAGTACACTACAGTCTATACAATACAGCCTGTACATACTGTACAATAGTCGTTACAGTACAGTATGTTATAACCTGACAGCTCAAGGTCGCTTTTGTCTTTCAATATTGTAATCCAGTATCAAATCCTATTCAATGTCTTTCTGACTTGACCTGGGTTTCTGAGCTGGCTCCAAAACAAGTCTTGGCTCCCAGACCACTCTGGTGACAAAAGGGCATTTAGGGATGTTTTCAAACGTAATACTCATCCTGGTGTTCATGTATGTATGCCTGAGGACTGAGTTAGATTTTGCGTTGGCTGAGGATTTTTGAGTCCAGCAGAGGTCGCTGTACCCCTCCTCTGTAACACTCACACACTTAACAGCCCTCAGACAGCCTGATGCTGTTCCCCTGTCTCAACGAGAGGGAGCTGTACCCCTCATCTGTTAAGGCGTGTTTCCACCGGTGGTAGCGGCTAGGCCCAGTACGACTAGGTCCGGTAGTGTAGGTGCGGTTAGGCGCAGCTCAATTACAGCTTGCGTTTCCAGCCAACAAGTTCCTCGAACTTGTTGGCTCCCTGTCAGACCGCTACCCCAACGAGGAGTACTGAGATAAGTACAGCTAATCACGGCTAAGTCCGGATCCCGCCCACTTTTGGCAGTGGAAACGCGAACCGTTCCGCAGCTAATCATACCAAACCGAACCGCACCCGCCGGTGGAAACGTGCCATTACACTTACACACTTAAAACAGCCCTCGGACAGCCTGCTGCTGTTCCCCTGTCTCAACCAGAGAGTGCTGTACCCCGGATCTGTAACACTCACACACCAAACAGCCCTCAGACAGCCTGCCATTGTTCCCCTGTCTCTCCACCAGGTGGCACGCACCACGCTGCTCCCAGGCCTGCTGAAGACCATCGCAGCCAATAGGAAGATGCCGCTGCCTCTCAAACTTTTTGAGATCTCAGACGTGGTGTTGAAGGATGAGACCAAAGGTACGGTGTGTGTTTGGGTGATTTTACGTGTTGTGTAAGTATAAGAGATACAGACCTACCTATAACAAACCATTAGCAATTCATATACTGTTTGCATCTTAACCAGACCTCACTGTTATTCCTGCATTGCGTTTTCAACTGGAGCTCCTCTGGTCAGCTAGTCGGTTCACTGCTTTTACTTTTGTAGAGTGAGCGGAAAACGCATCTTAACACCAATTTAAATGTTTTATCCATTGGAGACCTTTGGACGGTCCCATATTGTTCAGGGCAGAGAGCCTTGTAATGCAAATCTTGACCAAGCCATGGCTCTATGGGGAGGTGTGCTGCTGCCCATCTCCTGGGAAGGTATGGTCACACAGACTCATACCGGTCATTAGAGCTTAGATCGGGGCCAGAAAATCAAGCGCGACCCGGCCCGAGCCCGTGCACGTTCTGTCTGAGCCCGGCCCGGCCCATTAACTATAATTATGAGCCCGAGCCCGAACCCGATTTCAACCCGACATTTTTTTTAATACATGTGTAACTTTGTACACATTTGTTACTTAGGCCTACTCTGCTAAATATATATGTAAGGGATAATGTATAGAACGCCGGTCATTATCGGGAAAATAAGCCCCAACAGGGCGACCAGGTCTCGCTTCGCCCTGAAGGGGCTTATTTTCGATAATGACATGCAACGTTCTATAGGCTACATTATCCCGCTTATTACACGGCTACTTGCCAAAACGAAACAATAACTTCACATGGTGTGTCTTTTTACAATTTATTCTATACCAGCATTCGTAGTGTTGATCAGCAGAGAATTAGTCCCGAGGATAGTGGTGGGAAATATCGGCCCGACCCGGCCCGCAGGTCGAGCCGGGTCGGGTCGGGCTCGGGCAGAGAATCTAAACTGTACCGGTGATCACCTCTTTAGGTCCCCACCTCACCTGATATCTGTTGGTTATCCAACATCTAGTTAACTGTTAAAGGGGATGTGATTGTATACCCTCTTAGTACGCGGGGAAGTCGTCCTACTCCTAACTGCTATTTCACAAAGGCAAGCAAACCTGTCTGAACTAATAAAGATATATCCTACATCAAAACTTTCCATAGTTACATCTCAACATGGTGTATTTGTAGGAAACTATTTTTCTGTAGTTGTTTCTGATTTGCTTGGCGCTCGTTTCCTCGAGTGTTTGTGTCCCTCTTGTCCATCATTGTCCATTACCCTCAGGTCTCTCCCTAAATCTGTCCCCCAGGTCTCTAACTCCTGTCTCTAACCCCCCCCAGACGTGGGAGCCAGGAACAGCCGGCGGCTGTGTGCCGTGTTCTACCACCGCAGCCCGGGCTTCGAGGTGATCCACGGCCTACTGGACCGAGCCATGCAGCTCCTGGCGGTAGCGCCGGCCCGAGGGACGGGGTACCACATCCAGGCTGCTGATGGTGAGGCCCGGGGGTGGGGGGTTCTACCACTCTCATTCCCCTGCTGCTGGCCCTCTCGCTCTTTACTCTCATTCTTTACTCCCTCACCCATCCCATCTCACTCTCGACTCCCTCATCCTCTGTCTAACTTTCAGTCTACCCCCCGTCTCCAGCTCCCTTTCTTGTTCCAAGGTCATCCAGTAAGATATCCAGTGTGGCTCTTGGCCCAAGCATGGAGTAGAAATCAATGAGGAGAGAGGCCCTCATCTCTTCCTCATTGATTTAGAGAGGGAGAGGGAGAGGGAGAGGGAGAGAGAGAGAGCGAGAGACTGACTGACTAACTGCAGTGTCACTCAGGCCCTGGTTGGACACACACCTTGGATCATCTGACATGCACCATCCATACACTAAAATAGTTTCCCTCTCTCACTCAGCAGTGTTGTCCAGAACCCTTCATAGGCCATTAGCCTCGATCTGTCAGCGCATTGGAAAACCCAATGACAAGGTCATGACACCATTGCAAAAGCTCACCTGCAATACACCACAGAACACAGCATCAGACATCCCAGCTGAGCTCCAGTCGGCTCTGCTCCTTCAGGGGGAGGAGCTCTGACTGGGAGTGCCTCACCATCTCTGAGAGGGGGACAGGGTGAGGAGCTCTGACTGGGTGACCCTCGTCCTCTCTGAGAGGGGGACAGCACTGACAGGCTTAGGGTTCCGGCGCACACACGAAGGGATCCAGGGAGTGGCTTCCCTTAGGTCCAGCTTGCTCCTGCTCTGCTTGAAACATCAATACAAATGTTTTGTCTTTTTGTATTGTGGGAAATTGTTTAATACAGGAAGTATTAACAGGATAATCCAAATATAGTCACGTGGAAACATTATAATTGTCCATGGTGTCCTGAATTGCTTGACGATGTGTTTGGTCTGATGAGCGTGACGCACGCAGGCCTCTGGTGCCCATCAGCAAGGCAGCGTGGGAAGCAGCCAGCCATGTGTGTCACATCCTCTTTGAGAGGACCTCATCTCACCCGTGTCTCCTCGCGCTCCTCAGACTCCACCTTCTTCCCGGGCCGCTGCGCCGAGGTGTTTGTGTGCGGGGTCAGCGTGGGCCGGCTGGGGGTCCTCCACCCTGACGTCATCCAACGCTTCGAGCTCACCATGCCCTGCTCCGCCCTGGAGATGGACCTGGAGCCCTTCCTGTGATGTCACTTCCCCTCTTAACACCTCGTAACACACATGCCTTATCTGCATGAGAGTCGTTATGATGGCTCAGTCTTATAAACTTTCCTCCCCCTGACATGTAGAGACGGATAGTGCTTTAAAACAGCCTGTCTGACCTGATGGACAGTGGGTGTGTGTTGTGTTGCAGCCTAGAAGGCTCTTGTTTTCTAGTTGACGCCATACTGATTATAAAAGCCTGTTGTGATTAAAATGAGTGAATGACCTCCTGGTGCCTCCCTGTGTTTTTGCTGTGCGTTGGTGCTGATGGAGGAGGTATGGAGGGGTGGGGCTCCTCAGCCTGACTCACTCTGGTTGTGTTGCCTTGGTTTCCCCAGCGGCCGCCACTCAGAGGTGCTGCTCACGCACGACGTCCCCTTGCAGGAGGTCCTCCGCCACCGGTTCATGGAGGTCCCCGTCCCCGTCCCCACCTGGACGGTGTTCGGGGACCTTGGCACTGCCGCCGGGCTGCGGGCCCTCAACGAGTTCCTGGCCCCGAGGAGCTACATCGAGGGGTTTGTGGCGTCCAGCGCCGACATGGAGGTGCTGGGGGCTATACCGGCGGACTGCCCCCCGCCCCCGGCACTCTGCCATGCCCTACGCTGGTACCGCCACGCCTGTTCACTAGGGACCGGCTGTGGCCTGCCCGCCGCACGGCGCAGCTACGTCCTGGAGGCAGAGTGAGAGCCGTAGTCTATACTCCTCAGAACACCGCCCAACATACAGGGTGCCTGCACCCTACTCCTCAGAAGACCCCCCCCCCCCCCCCCCCCCCCCCCCCCCCCCCCCCCCCCCCCCCAACATACATTGTATTCCATGGGCATGCCTGGCCATCGATTACAATGACTAGAGCTCACATGATTGGTCAAATAAAGGAAAGGATCTGTATAAGGGATTTGTATCGTTGTCTTTCCAATTTTCTTCACATCAAGCCTAAGTAAGCCTAAAGGAACAATGAGTTTGACTCCATAAATGACTTGTCAAAAGGGAACAATACAAACAAAATGAAATTCAAATAATAGGCCATAAACCGGTTCCGCAGGCTTCTAGCTCTGTTCCCCGCACATGTCATTACTTCTGACTCTACTTCTTCTGACGTCATGACTACGGAAACCCTATGGGTCCATGCTCATGCAATCTTAATCATATAATACAAACCAATAAAACAAAGTATACTAACTTGACACTTACTAAATATGGCTATTACAGGATTCATTTACAGAAGCTGAGATTTCCATTTGGAAGAATGGTGCTTTGGAATGACGTGTTAAATAAAAGTTTAGATCAGATCCAGTTCTGGTGAGTGGATTATTTCAGCTCACATAGTGTGATGTCATGATGTGTGTTCCCTCCAGGGCCTCGTTTCCCGAATGCTTAAGATATTAAAACGCAATTGATTAGGCCTAGGCCGATGCCATATCAGTCCTAATCCTGAACGCACTGTGCATACATTTTTTCACGGCATTTCCCCCCCTGAAATAATTACATACTACAAAAATTCAAAATAGCTTGTCTGACAACTACATTTATCTTATTGTGCTGATTTCTGAAACATACTTTGCGCAGCAAAGAGAGCCGACTTTATCTTATCCCGCATAAGGTTTCATTGATTGATTTGTAGACATTAAAAATGCAACGTTCCATTAATTCATTATCATTCAAACGCAGAGGCTAGGCATTGACACACGGCTATTGCTGACCCGATTAGAAGAGCTTGGTCTAGATCCATATTGTTGGGCAGGATGATGTAGGATATAGGTCTTTTTACGCTGCCAAGCCGGTTCGGTCGCAGCTTGGCACACCCGGCGATTTCACCTTCTTATCTCAAGTTTCCTGTGTAAAACCGAGGGGGTCAACCCCCGGTCGTCATGGCGTGGGCTTTCTTGGTTCACTGGAGAAGGCGGGGCTGCGCACAGAGTCTAGACCTCTTTAGAATAATTTTTATTAATGCATACTCCCGAATGTTTTAATTTTTTTTATGAATGAAGACACCAACATGCAATAATGAGTTCACGTCTGAGTGTAGACTACAAACGCGATTAACTATGGTCAGGGATGTTCGTTACTGTCTAGACACGGTCACAGCCTCACCGAAGCGCCTACAGTGCTTAATGCAAACAATCGCAACAAAAAACGCCTGCAGAAATTATCCGACACTCGCTGGTCTCAGCATGATTCATGTCTACAGTAGCCTATGTCTTCTGTCATTGATCAATATGAGGACATTTTAACCACGATGATTGAATTAAAATCAGAGGGAGACAGCAAGTGCAGCTCGAAAGCGACCTCCCACACAAGAGCAATGGAATCGTTTGATTTTATTATATGCCTTGTGACGTAGCGTTTGATCGGTACATTTCGGCTGCGCATGTATTTTTGGAATTTTAAATTTCTGCAATAAATGATGTTGTTGTTGACTTCTAGCATGTCACTACCTTTGCTGTTTAAATCTAACAGTAGTCTATGAGTAATATATCGGCGGTAATCACTGTTTTTGGTTCCGAAATTGTGCTAGCTGGGCATTCCGTGGTATTGGATATGTTTTAATAAAACATCCAATACACGGAAAGCCCGCTGGTGACGCCACTGAGGCTATAGTAGGCTAACGATGCTCTTAGCATCCTATGAGTACCCCTCGAGTCCTCGTTAGCTACGAGCGTCTTCACGACGTTCGTTACCAACGATGCTTTCGGGAAACGGTGGGAAAACTGTACGATGCTCGTACGACGCACTTCACGATCCACTTAGGCTAACGATGCTTTCGGGAAACGGGGCCCAGAGCATGTTGGTCATTTATCAACATGTTGGTCATGTTTCCACATGCTGTTCCAGTACAGCAGCATGTTGGTATCAACAGGCCCTGTTGCTGTGTGTTTAGTCTGAGCAGAGCAGCAGGGCTGAACATCGGCTCTTTACCACCCAGTCAGGCCAACAGACGGCCGGGAATTCTTCACCATCGGACTGGTTTTCCTCACTAGTGCTTGGTTTTTAGGGCAGGGTTAACAGGTCAGTCTCTCATAACAAAGTGCCGTGAGGATAGATGAAGCAGGCCTTTAGTTTTCATTGTTTCATTTCATTCTATGACGCCTTTGGTTTTATGGAACAGATTGGCCAAATCCCAAAGTGAGCCCTGAGGACTAAGGACTCACAGACTTAATTGATCTCAGGTGCTAAGTGAGTGAGTGCTTGAGGCCACATGGGCTCAGATAGGTATATATGGGATTGGGACAGCACTTCACAGAGCACATGTTACCTTGGCAACTTTTAATGACAAAGATGCTGCTGACGCTTGCCGTTTTGGGAATTCTCAATTTTATTATTTTTTTTTTTTTATAAATGCAATGAAAACAATCGGCTACATATTTTTTACTTTTGAATACTTCAGTATAAAGGACGTATTGAATTAGGTGATTATTGGCCTACACATACTAATCATAAGTGAGAACGGGCTACATTTGGCTGAATTATAAAAGGTATAATTATTAATATGAAGAGCCGTTTGGGAGCCAAAAGAGCCGGCTCTTGTTGGTGAGCTGATCCAAATGATCCGGCTCACTAAAAAAAGGCAGAAATTCCCATCTGATCGCGCATTGACAGTAGCGTCGTCTGGTTGTTTAACTCCCTGATTTCCGGATTTTCCTATGGTCTCCGCGGTAAACGTCACAACCTTTTGAACTGTGGGTAATTCCCTTAGGTGAAGTCTGCACTGATGCAGACTCACAGAAAGGGCTCAGTAGGTGTGGACTCAAACCCTCACGCCCTTTGGAATTTGACATTGGGATAGTCCTAAAGCCTTAATAGTTTGGCGAGAATGCACAGCAAAGTCTGTGAGTCCTGACATTGGGATTGGGCCATTGTGTCATCATGAGTGGGTATGAAGTTATGTAAGCAGGGTCTAGCAGTGTCTCAGGGTCTCTAGTGTGTAGCGTTGGACGAGTGACCGGTATCACCATCAGCGTCCTGGATATGAGGTCACAGGTGGTTCTGGTGGTCATAAGATCCCCAGTAGGAGGAACAGTCGGTTCACCAGCACGGCGTTCACCAGCCCCACCACCGAGTACGTCAGGAACTTTGATGGCACCTCGATCTCCCTCCGGCGGGCGGCGCTGGGGGCGTCGCGGGGCGCCACGCTGTACCAGGCGAACAGCGCCCTCAGGCTGGCTGCCCGCACGGCCCATCGCGTGGCCAGCAACACCGCTGCGCCCACCAAGTAGCGGGCCCCCCCCGCTGCTAGCGCCCCGGCCGTGAGCGGCGGCAGGGCCACGGGCAGCGCCCCTTGGGGGGGCTCAAAGGTCACGCCCAGCTGCGCGTTGGTCCAGTATCCCACGGAGCAGCCGGCCGCCACGCCCAGGATGGTGGTGGTGTCAGCGCGTGTGGGGCTGTAGTGGTCCAGCTGGGGGTAGTTGTAGCTCAGGAACAGGGGCAGGGCAACCAGCACCGGGGGGGAGAGGGGGCTGGTCAGCTGGAAGCGGTCGAAGGCCTCCCAGTAGGGGTAGGTGAGGAGCATGAGGCCCGCCGACAGCCACACTCCACACAGGACGTCCTGAGCAGACAATCATAACATACGTTTCTATACGTCCATCAAAACATAACACTGGTTTCTATACGTTGTGGCAACCCGGCCGTTGCCAATTAAGGAGATGCAGAGCATCTGAGAAACATAACACAAATAGCCTGCTTCTCCACTCATTCGGGACTCTCTCAGCCATGTGGCTCGTGCCGGGAGGGAGCCGAGTGGGAGACAGTCGCAGACTGAGCGGGAGAAGCCGGGAGCGGTAGCCATGCCGACCTCACCGACAGACCGGACCCGGAGACCCCTCACCCTTTTTGCCCCAGTGTGGAAGAAACTTAAGTTGATGTAAGATTTCCTCTTTCTATTGTGAGCTGCACGCAATAAAATACATTGCACGGCAACCCTGCCTGAGCGCTTGTTTCGGGAATCGCAGCCGCCGACGACCGGGGATTGGCACGTCCATCCAAACAACACGTTTCTTTACCTCCATGATCCATTCAACATAACTAAATAAAATTAGCCTGTTGAAATCCCTCTTTCATTATGCTTATGTTAAGGTACTTAGAGTCAGGGGTAAAACTGATGGCCTTAACTCCAAGCTTCCTCACATTACGTTCCTGTTAACTCTAATCAGCACATTTGTGTGCGCACGCACGCACGTGTGTGTGTGTGCGTTACTGTATCTCACCAGAAGTGAGTGCATGCCGGTGTAGAGACGGCTCAGACACACCAGAGAGGACAGGACCACCGCAACCATCAGGCCCACTTCAAACTGGAACTGAGACACAAACACACACAGAACCGCCAATAAATACACACACAACACGACAGACAAACATGCAAACAGTTGGTTGATGTCTCTTTGTGTGTGAGAGGAAGTATAGTAGACCGGCTGCTCAGAATTCCTCACAACCCCCATAAACATTCCTGACGTTCCACTGTGTCAGCGTGGGAATAAACCCCCACCCCCCGCCCACAAACCCTGAGCTCTACGCCACAATTCAGCCATTTATCCTTCATCCTTCAGCGGAAGGATGCTCTTCTCTTCCTGCTGACGTTCACTGGAGCTTGGTGACAAGCACCTATCTCTCTCTCCTTCCTGCTCTCTCTCATCAAGGGGTCTGGATGTGTTAGAGTGTTTTGTTTTGATGTATACAAACACTTCAGCTCTGAGTGTGATGTGGGAATAGTGAACCGTACACAGAGAACACAACACCAGATAACGTAACAGCCATATTTGGGCATGACATACCTTATGTCTACTAATCTCTCTCTCTCTCTCTCTCTCTCTCTCTCTCTCGCAGCTGGACCCCCATTCACTGGCACTTCATGAGGACTTTTCTTCTCTTGGTTTGTAAAGGGGCACAAAGGGCAGGACAGAGGGGGGAGGGGTCCACACTGTGATTGACTATCGTGACCACCGACCTGCTCTGAGAAACGTAGAACCCACCCCACAGGCCCCTTACTACTGAACTGCTCTTCAGAGTGTCAGAAGGGTCCCGGGCTGTGGCCCTCATAGAGAAATCCCCCCCAGAGGGCCACGGTTTGAGTGGCCCCCGTACTGTATCGAGTTTTCTTTTGTTGCCACTGGACTTCAGCACTGGAGAGAACAACGCGCTGGTCGGGGATCCTGTGCCCACGCTCCCCAGAACCCCCCATATGGTCCTCACAGCCTCATGCCCATGGTCCTCACAGCCTCCTGCAAAGAACCCCCCCACAAGAAAGCTTTACCGCACACAGGAGCAAAGTTCACATGACCAAACTAACATCACGAGGCAGGCTCTGTGGAAGCTGTCACTAATGCTAAGCTGGGTCAGTGCCACTCAGTGACGGGATGGCTAAAGTTTTGTTATGCCCTCGAGGATTGGTTGAGGGAGGCTCCTGAATTATTCTGAACCTCCTGTTCCAGGTGTCCCCATGACAACGGGAGAGAGGAGGCCAATAGGGTCCACGGGGCCCCCTAGGGATAGTGGCCGGTGCACCCACCTGGATCCTTGAGGTGGCGCTGAGCAGGAGGGTGAAGGCAATGGCTGTGGCGGCCATAGCGTGCGTGGAGGGAAGGCCGTACTCTGCGTCGACGCGCGTCTCCAGTTTGACCACCGGGGGCGACAGAGGGCGGGGCAGCTTCAGCAGGTCCTTCAGCACCTGGCCCACGTACATCACCAGCTGGGGAAGGAGCACATGTCTGCTGGATCACCATGACGGCTATAGAGCGCAAAGCTATAGAGCGCAAAAATCCCATTAATATTCTCGATAGAGGTTTTGATCAAAAGCTGTAATGTCGTAACCATCCAATCTATACTTACCACCCGCCGTTATATTGTGAAACAACGGTATATGCTCCTGCAGAAGCCACAAGTTAAAGAAGTTCACTTTTAGTTTTTAGAAAAACATGTTTTATTTGCGATGTCATTTAAAAGCACTACACCGCCAACATCTTAAAGTGTAATACGACGACGTCGACCATTGAGAAAAAGTTTGCTATGGTTTAAGGTATGAGTAGTTCCTTCAGTCGTTCAAAAAGAGAATGAACACATTCTTGTTCCTTTGCTTTTTATACCTTTGCTTTTTATACCACCTTCCTTTTTTTTGTTCTGCCCCGAATCAAAAGTTATATGGATGCCACTACCTTGACGAATGACTGCCTTGGTTGGAGGCTTAAAACTCTATATATAATGATTTTACGAAATGTCAATGGAGCATGTCCTACCGGAACCAGAACTGTTCAAAAAGGGGGCAGTCACTGTTGCACTACATAGCACCAGGCGTTACACCGAGGAACCGCGGTGGTCGAGTCATTGATGTTCGCACCACTGTCATTGATGTTCCATCAACAGGTCATTGTAGGAGTATAATCTGATAATTGATCCATCGTTTCTTACATTTTGAAAACAAATGTTGTTTCTCTTTCTTCGATGCAAGATGATGTAAAACATATGTTGGGCTGTGGTTGGAGTGGTTATTAAACCTGCAGACATATCGATAATTAAAACCGTTGCTAATTGCTGCCCTTTCCGATTGCACCTACATTACACTGTGTTTAATAAGCCAATCGCTTTTATCAAAGCAATTCACCCGTGAAGATACAACCCTGAAATTGCCGAATCATAAATCATGCGAGTGCATACAGTTGTACTCAGAAGTAAACTAACCCTCAAAGACAACTTGTACCCACGTTCCCTTTGGGGCTTGATAGTTAAGGTTCAGGTCACTGATGGAAGATTTTTACCACATTTATAGCTCCTCTATTCCTGGCTCTAGGAGGTGGTAATAATGGATGAGGCTCCAGAGCCTGTAGCTGCAGCCTGCTGAGGGCCAGACCGGGGCTGGCCCGCGTGCTGACACAGCGTCTACAGCCAGCCGGCCTGGGGGGGGGCGTTCCTGACACAATGACACACCCACACACACAATGAGAGAGTGTGTGTGCGTGCAGCAATGGCTGTGCAGCTTGCCAAACGTTTCGGTCTAAAATGTTTCGAGAGAGAGAGAGAGACACAGACAGACAGGGAGAGAGAGATAGACTGCTCACTGGAGCTCTGGTTTATTTAGGGCCTGGGCCTTGTATATTTAATGAATGGCTGTCTTAGAGAGGAACAGAGAGGGAGAGAGAAAGGAAAGAGACAGAGGATATTATCATTACTCTACCACTGTAATCAGAAAAGAGGCTGTTGCCATGGAGAAAAAAAGCAAGACATATGCAAATAGCCTGTTCATTGCCCCGTAATAGAGAGAGAGAGCGAGAGAGTGAGTAAGAGCGAGAGCGAGCGCTGCACCGGGTTTAGTGCTAGTCGGCAAGAAAAGGGAGAGATCAGTAGAACCAAAGGATAGACCAAAGAGCAGAAGATGAGTCGTATCTCTGCAGCAGCTGGATGCTAAGTGAATGCTGTTCTAATATTACTTTACATCAAGATATTCAATCCTATCCTATCCTGCTACAGGTGACCAGATACATAACTCCAGATGACTTTAGCTGCTAGTACATGTTGAGTTCACTGAGTACGATTCTATTCCGACGCCCGACACACACACCAAGACCTCAAGAATCCCCAAAGACGACATCACAGACCTGGCTCTGGAGTGTGTGTGTGTGTGTGTGTGTGTGTGTGTGTGTGTGTGTGTGTGTGTGTGTGTGTGTGTGTGTGTGTGTGTGTGTGTGTGTGTGTGTGTGTGTGTGTGTGTGTGTGTGTGTGTGAGTGAGTGAGTGAGTGAGTGAGTGAGTGAGTGAGTGTCTGTGTGTGTGCATGTGTTTATGTTTTCTCCAGAATGACTGTATTGACCAAGCCCTTTTGAAGCCAGACTTTGATCTGCATATACACAGGTGTGTGTTTTTGTGTGTATGGTCTGTATGTGTCTGTGTATCTGTAAATGTATGTGTGTGTGTGTGTGTGTGTGTGTGTGTGTGTGTGTGTGTGTGTGTGTGTGTGTGTGTGTGTGTGTGTGTGTGTGTGTGTGTGTGTGTGTGTATGAAGGGTGGGTGTTGCTGAGGAGTAGGGCAGTTGTCTCTGTTCTGTGCTTGAGAGGGGCTGTGTATCAAGGTCAGTGTCTGCTGCTTGAGAGGGGACGTGTATTAAGGCCAGCTGAGTGTCTGCTGCTTGAGAGGGGAAGTGCATCAAGCCCAGCTGACTGCTGCTGCTTGAGAGGGGACATGAATCAAGGTCAGCCCAGTGTCTACTGCTTGAGAGGGGACATGTATCAAGGCCAGCTGAGTGTCTTCTGCTTGAAAGGGGCCGTGTATCAGGGTCAGCTGAGTGTCTTCTGCTTGAGAGGGGACGTGTATCAATGTCAACTGCGGGTCTGTGTCTAGAGGGGACGTGTATCAAGGTCAGCTGAGGGTCTGTGTTGAGAGGGGACGTGTATCAAGGTCAGCCCAGTGTCTGCTGCTTGAGAGAGGACGTGTATCAAGGTCAGCTGATGGTCAGCTGCTTGCTTGTTCGGATTGCAAGATGCTTCCTGGAGAGCCATTCATGAACGATATGGTTAACAACAGCCATTGTATCATCACAACAGCCTGCGTGTGTGTGTGTGTGTGTGTGTGTGTGTGTGTGTGTGTGTGTGTGTGTGTGTGTGTGTGTGTGTGTGTGTGTGTGTGTGTGTGTGTGTGTGTGTGTGTGTGTGTGTGTGTGTGTGACCACACACACACACATACACACACACACACACACAGGTGCAGTATGTTGACAGTGTGTAAATGATTTTCTAAAGGAGAGGTGATCAGACCACATGGTGAGCCCAGAGTGTGAAAGAGACAGAGACAGTAAGGAGGCAGAGAGATACCAGAAACCAGACGTCTGGTGTCAAGAGGACATCCTCTGAGGTCCATGACTTATGAGCGGCTCCTGGCTCTGCCTCCCTCGTGTTGAACTAACAGAGTCTGGACCCAGAGTCTGGACAGAGAGTCCCTGCTCATGGTGGACTACCTTGATGGTGATGGTTGAGTGGGGAGACACTAGCTCTGGAGGTAGAGCGGGTTGACTTGTAACCGGAAGGTTGCTAGTTCGATCCGAGGCTCCTCCTATTTGAGTGTCAAGGGGTCCCTGAACAAGACACTGAGCTGTCTGTTGCCTGGCATGGTTTAAACACACGCTGTCGGTGTGAGGATAAACCTGGCTGTAAATCGCTTTTGATTAAAGCGTCCAGAAAATGTAAATGAGATATTTACCTAGGAGTGTGAGAACCTTGTTCAAGATTTACAACTGTGTTTTATGTTTTTAGAAACACAAGTGTGTTGTGTTTTGTTTTTACTGACGTGAGTGTGAGAAGGGAGTTTGAATCCCCAGTGCTGGGCCTGTGTGTGTCTTGTTGCCTGTATGTCTGTGTGTGTCTGGGCCTGTGTATGTCTGTGTGTCTGTGTATCTGTGTGTATGTGTGTGTCTGCGTTTCTGTGTGTCTGTCAGTGCGTTTACATGCAGAGTCATTATCGGATAAAGAATCTAATAAGACCTTAACCAGACTTTTAAAATGCATGTAAACCTTTACCCGATCTACTTCGGACCGAAATCGGTACATGAACGTACAAGCAAGATCGAATAAGAGCACCTAGATAACTCGATCATAGTCCGATCTCTACCTGCATGTAAACCTGCATCCTATCTCGTATCGAATAATGCATTCTGCGCATGCTCGAGATCTTGAGGCTGGGGGACGTGAGCCGGAAGTAGAAGGAGACAATAGTCGTGTTGCTGTCGCCATAGACATATAAACAATTCTTATTTCTTTATAAATATAAATATTTAATTATTTCTTTATATGTTTATGGTTGTTGCCGTCGGAAAACGAGAAACGGCGATTTATTTAAAAAGGTGACGGAGAAGATGGAGAAAGCCAAGGCTGAATTAAAAGTAGGCCTACATGTTTTCTTAAACGTTAGTCATCAACGAGGTTGTAAAGTAGTAACTTCGGGCACATCTTTCAAAATAAACGTGTTTTTTTACTGACATGTATACAATCTTTATTCATTCATTGCGCCGCGACCGAACTCACAGGGATATTCTCTGATATTATGAATTTTAAAGACTGCGTCGGGTTCTCAGACTCTCTGGTACTTCCACAACAAAGACTCGTAGTGGGGGTTACCTCGGCCATGGTGGAGAAGGAATTGGGGGAAGGAACTTTGGCTTTGACTCTCTGAAGTCCAGATTGAAACGCTACATGGAGGAGAAAGGGATTGTTGCCGTATGCGGGACAGCTGTCAGTTCATTTCGGGTCCATGTAATTTCTCAGACGCTCCATTTTTCTGACCTCTCGGTCGTATGCGGACTCTTCCAGCTGGACTCCTCCCGCTGATCCGCCGCCGGAGAAGTCCTCATACGACCGAGAGGTCGGAACAGTGGATCGTCGGAGAAATGACATGGACTTGAAGTGAACTGACAGCTGTCTACTGAAAACATCTTTCTCGAATGCCGCCTGAGTTTGTTGTTGCTGGTACGTAGAGGTCAACCGGAAGTGGCTATATAACCACTTGTTGAAAGGGCTACAGCGCCACCTAGGGTAGCGGATTCAGCCATGGTCCGGCCATTATTCGATTCTCTTAAAGGCCATGTACGTTCGGACAATTGACACGGCCAGTTCGAGTAGCAAAATCGGTATGAGGCTTAATCTGATCTAGCTGTCCCATGTTAACGCACGAGTGTTTGTCGGGCCTGTGTGTGTCCGTGTGTCTGTGTGCCTGTATGTGTCTGTGTGTATGTCTGTGTTAGTCGAGCCTGTGTCTGTGTGTCTGTGTCTGGTCTGTGTGTGTCAGACATGTGTGTCTTTGTGTTTGGGGGGGGGGGGGGAGCTGCAAAAGAATGGCATGTAGTGTTGACTCCCTAAGGGTGTCTACCATGGGGAGTTCACTCACAGAACGCACACCATGCACCCATGGGGCCAGGACACAAAGGGCAAACACACTGCCGTCACAAGGGGCCCCGGGGGGCCCTGTGAAAGAGCCGCCAGACACTCAGACCCTGTCCCTCAGGAAGTGACCCCAGTTGGCCCCTACTGGCTCCCAGGCCTTGGGATATGGAGATGTTGGTGTCAGAGACAGGTTGGCAGGGGCAGGAGGGGGGCAACACAGGATGAAAGGAGGTTGAAGGTGAACACCAGACAGACAGACAGACAGATAGAAATGGAGGTTGTTAGAGCCATTCATTTGGGAACAGTCTGGCATTCTGAGGTTTCCTCTCTCTCTCTCTCTCTCTCTCTCTCTCTCTCTCTCTCTCTCTCTCTCTCTCTCTCTCTCTCTCTCTCTCTCTCTCCCTCCCTGACCTACGGTCCAGGTGTTGACCAGCCGTCTGCAGAGGAAGGGGTCAAGGTGCCAGTGGATGCCGGGCAGTACGGTGATGTAGAAGACCTCGTGTCCCAGCGCCGCCGACAGCAGGAAGAGAATGTAGAGAGGCCAGTTCCTCACCTCGTACCGAGGCCTGACCCCACCCTGCGGGAGAGGGAGGGAACAAAATCAGAGCAGGCATGACGCTAGCAGGTAATACATGGCCTGGGCTCCACTTGGCTCACTAGTGCCCCCAACAAAAGGAACAATAGATAGGGCCCTGTTTAGGGAAGAGGTATAAGGGGAAGCTATATGAGTGTCTAGGTGTCCCTGAGCAAGAGGCCTCACCCTGACTACTCCCGACCAGTTGGCTGTCGCCCGGCGTGGTTGACTCTGCCGTTGTTGTGTGAATGTGTGTATGAACCGTTGTAAATCGCTTTGGATAAAAGCGTCTGCTAAACGCCCTAAATGTAAATGTATTAGCCACAAAAACACATTGGCATGAAGAACCCATGTGTGCCGGACCATCTCTACTGGATGGATCTCATCACTATTGGATGTGGTCTTGGAAGAAGTCTGCTTCAGTTGGCAAAGGGGAGCGATTAAAAACCCTGCAAGAGATTACAAACACACGTTGTTGTGGAACATAGTATTTGTTTGGTCAGCATCCAGTGAGTCACCGCTGTCTCGGGCCCAGGATGGGGGTCAGATGGAGGTTCAGGCTGATGTTGATGCATGCTGACACCCCATGTAGTAGACTGTCGAATAGGACCGCTAAAAAGGCCAGCCTCTGTGTCATGTGCTCTCTCATTCAGCTTTCAGATGTTAACATATTATACCACATATTATACATATTATACCACCAGGTGTGAGTTTGATTAGCCGTTACAAGCCGTTTTGAAAATCTGCCTCTTCTGACATCACAAGTGGCCGTGTCCACCTAGATGTATGATGGATAGATGAGCAACGTTTGCTACAGTCCACTGGGTAGGCTGGTAGACTGATCTATCCAGCACACACCTGGTGGTATAATATGTTAACTTTAACTATTGTGTACTAAGAAAGATGGTGGTAGATTCTCTCCCGGTAAGAGACAAAACCAAGGTTTGATTCCATCATGAATGGAATGATTCCATGCGGTACCTTGGCTCTCTCCGTTATCCTGCTCCCTGTGTCTGACCATCACTTTGTAGCTTTTTCTCTGTCCTTATGATCTATCATCCTACCTTTAGCTCCACTCAGACTTCCCCTCCACTGTGTCAACAGCCAAACCTGCCTTCTACCGGACCAAAAACTAACTCCTCCACCTCCAACCCCAGGAAGCTGTTTTCCATGTACTCTTCCCTCCTCACCCATCCCCCCTCCCCTTCCTTCATCCCTCACTGCTGATGACTTTGTTACATACTTTACCCAGAAGCTGAAGGACATCAGCTCCACTTTTGCCCCAGCCACCATCGTCCCTCACCCTATCCCCACCTCTGTTTTTACCCACATTATCCCTCTCTCCTCCAATGATGTAAACAGAGTAGTTAAGTCCAACCATGCCACCAACTGCCCCCTTTACCTGATCCCCTCCTCACTCCTCCAGGCTGTCTCGAGCAACATCCTGCCATTTCTCCCCTCCCTTATCACCTCCTCCCTCACTTCAGGCCTTGTTCCAGCATCCTTCAAAACTGCCAGAATAAAGCCGCTCCTCCCTCTCATCAGTTCTCATTCTCCTCTACCTGACCGTGGCGTTTGACACCGCGAACTACCAGATCCTCCTCGCCACTCTAGCTGAACTCAGCAATGCTGACTGCGCTATCCTGATTCACATCCTAGCCTACCTGTCGAATCGCACCTCTCAGACACATGGAATAGCTCCTTGTCCAAACCCTGCACTCTTTACACTGGTGTCCCTCAAGGCTCTGTACTGGGACCCCTTTTGTTCTCCCTATATACCAGATCCCTGGGCTCTGTAATCACATCACACAGTTTTTCCTATCCCTGCTACGTTGACAACACTCTGCTATTCCTCTCTTTCCCCTCCTCCGACAAGTCCCTGATTGCAACATGCATCTCAGAATGGCTGGCAGATGTCAGCACTTGAACGACTACCCATCACCAGAAGCTTAACCTCAACAAGAATGAGCTCCTCCTAATGCAAGGGAAAGATGCCCTCACACAGACCTACTGGTCACTGTTGAGAACATCGCTGTATCTCCATCACCAACTGCCAGAAACCTCTGTGTGGTGCTGGACAATCAGTTTTGCTGCTCCGCAAACATCATCGCGATGGCCCGATCCTGCAGATTTGCCCCTACAACATCCGCAGGATCCGGCCCTTCCTCACGAGGAAAGCAGCTCAGCTCCTTGTCCAAGCGCTCGTCAGCTTGCGCCTCGACTACAGCATCTCACTCCTGGCTGGACTCCCTGTCTGGGCAATTATACTTTTGCAGCATATCCAGAACGCTGCAGCATGCCTTGTGTTCAACCTACCGTCTCCTATGTGACCTCCCTCTTCAAGGACCTCCACTGGCTCCCTGTAGTAGCCCGTATCAGATTCAAGATGATAGTACTGGCATACAAGGCAGTCAATGGGACTGCCCCTGCCTACCTCCAAGCATTGGTCAAATCACACACCCCAGCTCGAGCGCTCCCCTCAACTACTTCCGCTGGACGTCTGGTGACGCCAACGCTAAGAGCAAGTAAAAGTCGTTCATCAAAGTCACAACTCTTCTCTGATTTGGCACCGCAGTGGTGGAACGAGCTCCCTGCCTAAGTAAGGATTTCAGAGTTGCACACCAGCTACCATAAAAGCCTCAAGACTCACCTGTTCAGAGTTCATCTAGACTCTGTACAGCCAACCTGTCCCACCCCTCATACGTGTTGTGTGTTGTACGTCCTGGCACTTTATGAGCTTAATGTACACACTTATTGTAAGTCGTATTTAGCTATAGTACATAGTTATGTAGTATCTTATCCTAGCTATCTTTGTTGTATACGGGGAATGGGTTAACCTAGCAATTCGTAGTGCTTTGCACTTGGTTCTATGAAAATCCTTATTGTACCGACAGCGATATATTGTTTCACTTTCTTATTACAAATGTACTTATTGTAAGTTGCTTTGGTTAAAGCGTCTGCTAAATGCGCTAAATGTTAAAGGCCCCATGGCATGCTACTTTATGGATGCTTGAATATAGATATTAGTGGGCCCCAGTAGTGTACCGTGGGGTTTAAGTCAGGGCCTTCAGTAACGAACTCCACCAATGGCCAACCCCCAAACACTCAGACATGCACACAAATTTCATATTCGGTGCCAATACAGCCAACACAGCCACAATATGCGCTACTGCATAACATCCACAACAAGACAGTTGATCTTCAGCAACAACAACAGCGCACACGCACACCACTTTGCATTACCGCAGAGCTAGAGTAATGTAGCATCACCATCAGGTCTTTCCTTATGTCACTTCGCAACCAGATTGCACATCATACACATGACACAAAAACAAGTGTTCACAGTTATTGTTATTTTCAGGGGATGCTTTCGCAACTTCAACGGATTCAATAAAGCCTATAGTGACAATATTACAAGTCAAACGCCAGTTCATTAACAAAAATGAAACATACAAGAAGGCCTTTATGCCACATATTTTACAACAGCTGTTCCAGCCAGAATATTAAGCCCACAGGAGTAGTAGTGAACGGGTTCATTTAATATTCTTATTAAGCGGCATCCACACACAGTATTACCATTAAGCCTACTGCCCAAATTCCAGCAATATATTTGTGTTTTCAACCATTACAAAAAATGCATTATAAACTGTTACGTTAGGCAAGGGTTAATGAAGTAGACAGAGACGGAGCTGCAAACAACGTGTTTACTCTTGAACCGCAAGTCATCTGTGTCCCCCCCTAAACGGGTCCGTGCAACAACATACATATAGCTCCGCTATATTCTTTACACAACATCTCCCCCTTAAGTAATAAGTCCCTCCAATAACAAACAGGGTTCACCGTTAACACTCGAACAGTTATCTCAACCTATATAACTATATATTACCTAAAGCTTAATATTGTAGGTTCCTTAGTAACACTCATGTAAGGTATCACATAAAGCACAAAGCTGTAAACATAAACAAAAACTTAAACCCTCTTACAGGTATCACATGAAGCATAAAGCTGTAAACGTAAACAGAGAACTTAAACCCTCCTACAGGTATCACATAAAGCATAGAGCTGTAAACATAAACAGAGAACTTAAATCTAACAAGTGCACAACTTTGCGCTGTTTTTTCTCTTCACCAGCTCATACCACAGTCCAACAGTCCTTAGAGATCCAGACGCCCCGGCGGGCGTGAGACACGACCTGAAGAGGTCACATATGTGTTATTTGCCTCTGTATGTGTGTGGCTCTTTGATTCCCTAGTAGTGTCAGTGGGTGTGTCTGTGTTACCTGGATTTTGGCCTGTATCAGGTGTTTCGTCTGTGTCTGGGGCTGAGAATTTGTACTGAGCGCAAGTGGGTGCGATTACGCCTGAGCTGTCCTTCATCAGTGTGAATGAGGTACGACCTAGGTGTTACCGCCTTCTGAATGCCCTGCTTCCTCTCTCTTGTCAGCCACACGTCCTGACCTGGCTGCAGCTGTGGCAGGGAGCGAACTCTGTGACGCAAGTTGTAACGGCGTTGTTGGTCCTCCTTCGCCTGCTTTTCAGACCTTCTGAAGCCCTTGATGTTCGGCCACCGAGGACGGAGCATTGCTGGATGTTGTGGTATGTCGGAGCGAATTTGTCTTCCCATAAGAAGTTGTGCTGGGGAGTAGCCACTCTCCAACGGTGTAGCCCGATATGTCTGTAGCGCTTTTGCTTTGTCACCTCCTCCTTTCCACAATCCTTTAACTGTGGCCACCGCCCGCTCTGCCTCTCCGTTTGCCTGGGGGTATCTGGGGCTCCTTGTGACCTGAGTAAACCCATACTCCATGGCAAAGGACTCGAACAGTGAACAACTGTATTGCGGCCCATTGTCAGAAACGACTTTGAGGGCAGCTACAGCAGTCACAGCTGAAGCTACCTTGAGACGGGCTACCTCTATGTACCGTGAAAAATAGTCCACTACAAGAAGATATGTCTCATTTTCCCAGAAAAACAAGTCTGAGCCGACTTCAGGGTCTATCTTGCACAGGTGTGGTCAGCAACAGTTCTCGCTGTTCTGCCCTATGCTGTGAGCACGTGCTGCAGTTTTCCACCATCTGACTGATTTGGAAAGATAGTCCTGGCCACCACACTGACTGGCGGGCCCTCGCTCTGCATTTTACGATCCCTTGGTGCCCACAGTGGAGATTATGAAGAATCTCCCGTCTCATGTCACGTGTGATCACAATCCTTTGGCCTCTGAGAAGTAGCTGTCCAGTCAGTGTGATGTTACCCTTTTCAGGCCAGAAGGGGGCCAGCTCTGGGGGGAGCATATGTCATTCTGGCCACCCCATCTCACAGTACCTGATCAGCTTCGCACAGACTGGGTCAGTTTTCTGTCTCTCTATAATTTCTTTCAATCTGGGCTCTGTGGCAGGAAGACTTTGAGTGACCGCATCCACGAACACGGTGACCGCAGCCTCGTTCTCGCTTTCCTCCTGTCGAATAGTGCATAGTGTTTTTCGGTATCAGACATACCTCTCGAGATGAACACAATGGGTCTCCATGTTCCATCTGGCTGCTGTTGAGTTAGGACCCCCCCTAGTCCCAACGATGAGGCGTCCTCCGACACGCACGTTTCAGCTGTCGGTAAGTATGCAGCCAACACCTGTGTGGAACTCGGTTCTGCTTTGAGCCTTTGAAAGGCCTCCTTCTGTGGCTCTTCCCAACACCACTCGTTCTTTCCACATAGCAGGTCTTTGATCGGGCGTGTGTAGGATGCAAGATGGGCCAAAAACGTACTGAGGTAATTGGCCATTCCCATCACTCTCTTCACCCCTTCGATATCTGTTGGTGCTTGTATTGCTTTAATCTTCCCTGGGTCAGGTGTCACCCCGTCCACAGTGACACAATGGCCCAGAAACATCATGCTGTCTTTTGCAAACTCACATTTTTCCCCATTTAGTGTCAGTCCCTCTTCCTTGAGCTTTCGTAGGACCTGACTCAGTCTCTCATTGTGCTGGGTCTCGTTCTCACCATACACAAGTATGTCATCTGCGTGACACACTGCACCTGCGCATCCTTCCAGCATCTGAAACATGCAACGCTGAAAGTGTTCGGGCGCCGAGCTGATTCCAAACGGTAGCCTATTGAACGCATATCGCCCAAACGGGGTAATGAAAGTCATCAGCAGCTTGCTTTCATCTGACAATGGGATCTGCCAGAAGCCCGACGTGGCATCCAGCTTTGAGAAGATTTTCGCCCCAGCGAGCATTCCCAGAATATGATCTACGGCTGGGAGAATGTGTCTCTCTCTCAGAACCCACTGATTTAAGTGTGTTAAGTCCACGCACAGCCGTATTTTTCCATTGGGCTTGGGTACAACGACAAGGCCAGCACACCATGGTGTAGGTTGTGTCACTTTGGAAACCACCCCCATGCTTTGCATACGGTCAAGCTCTGTTCTCACCTTATCACGCAGTGGGAGAGGCACACGCCGTGGAGAAGACAGGGCGTATGGGACAGCATCTGGCTCCAATGCAGTCGTGTAGGGCTCCTTTAATTTTCCCAGACCCGAGAATACAGTGGGGAACTGAGCTTTGAAATCCTCCTATTGCACTTCCACTGTATGGACACGCTTCACTAGCTTGAGAGCCATAATCGCTGGGACACCTAAAAGAGGTTTTGTCAGTTCATCAACAACATACACTTGTTGTTTAGTTGCCTTCTCTTTACTGGTCAGGTACCCTTCAAAACATCCTTTAACATCCAGTCGGTGATGCCCTGGTCCATACAACACCTTACTAGGCTGCCTGAGTGTTCCATGTATTTTACTGGAATAAGTGCTGCTCGGAATTGCAGTAACTGCAGCTCCTGTATCTAGTTTGAATGCAGTCTCCTCACCGTTCAGTTGCAGCACTCCCAACCATTCTTCCTCTTCACCCGAGCGCACTTCTCCCAAAAACGCGAACTCCTCATCTTCCGAACTAGTGTGCCCCTGTGTAATGTCATGCACACTCTTGGCTGACCTGCATTTTTTAGCGAAATGTCCTTTTTTATGGCACTTCCTACATTCCTCAATACGGGCAGGGCAGTCTTTCCAGAGGTGTCTCTTGGCATAGCCACAGTTGCCACATTCTGTGGGCTGGCTATCCGCTGTGTCATGAAATCCTTTATGCCCTTTTATGTGTTTTTTGTGTATCGCTTCAACATGCCCTGCTGAAGACTCTGCCCCTCTCAGCACAGGCTGTTGCTTTTTTACTGCTGCACTTTGTCTGACTTTTGTCATTGCCTTAGCTAATGTCAGTTCTGCGTCTAGCTGTAGACTCTCCGATAGCTTAGCATCTAGTATGCCGACCACTATTCGATCCCTTATCAGCTCTTCCCTCAGAGCCCCGAACTGACAATGTTCTGCAAGCGTGTGCACCGCTGTGATAAAAGATTTCACACTCTCACCCGGCTGTTGACTTCGGCGATTAAAGCATGCCCTTTCATAGATCACTTTCCCCTTGCTGACGCAGTGCTTTTCAAACGACTTCTTGTCGGTATCAGACAGAGGTAAAACACTGAGGATGTCTTCTGCATCGTCACCAGCTGCATACATAAAAGCGTTCACCTGGAATTCCTGGTGAACGCTTGGACTGTTTGTCCAGCCCTGATGCAATTCTGTAGCGTTCGAACCGCTTCATCCATCTCGGCCAGTCATTTGTATTGGAGAAGTCGAATTTATTGGGCGGGATTAGCTGTGGTGCTAACTGTTGCTGCTGCTGCTGCTGCTGTCGGCCTTGCATCTTGTTTCTTTTTTGTCCCCCCGTATTTCCTTTCCTCTTCTTATCGCATTCCGTGTTGTTGTCGTTCTACTGCCCCACTTCTGACACCATGTTACGTTAGGCAAGGGTTAATGAAGTAGACAGAGACGGAGCTGCAAACAACGTCTTTACTCTTGAACCGCAAGTCATCTCTGTGTCCCCCCTAAACGGATCTGTGCAACAACATACATATAGCTCCGCTATAGTCTTTACACAACATAAACTAAAGTACCACAGCAACATTATCGCTCCTACACAGTGCAAATTAAAACTCACCCATCACCCATGGCCTGATGTTTTAAAGCTGCCTTGGTGAAGCTGTTAAGACTGCTAAATCCGGCGCTGTTCCATGTCCCCTCACTGATGTTGAACAGCAAACACGGCCAGCAGAATAGCTTGTTCTCAACGGTGCTAGCCGTTAGCCAGTCATAGCGGCTGTAGTTGCACTCTGTCAAGTGCCGCACAAAACCTTTACCGGCCTGGGTCAGCCCATCCAGCTTCGGTGTAGGTCTTCCTCTTGAAATTAAATCTGTCTTCTCTCCAAACGATCGGCTTGAAAAAGGCAAACGAAGGAGATCAGAAACAGGATCGCTAGGTGCTGTGAAGGCAGTGGCCATAGTAGTTCACTATGAACTCTGTACCGCCAACTATTCAAAATTCGCTGATGACACCACCGGAGGCCAGGGCCGGCATATTGCTGGGCCCTGGGGCTGTTCTATTACTTCACATCAACATTTGATTGGCTGATTACACACGTCAGTCAAATTTATTATCCAATGGGAGGTGGCAGCTTCAGCGAAAGGCTGGCAATACTTTCAGTGCTGGCCCCGCTGGTCCATGTAACCTAGCTGTGATGTGTTATTCAGCTGAGCTCAGCCGTACAAAAAAAAAGGGTTTTCCTTCTGGAATTATGTTGTAAGTACTGAAAAAATATGAAATTAAAATGCGTTCAGACACAAATTAATGTAATTTTGAAAAAAATAATATATATATATTATTTAGATTTTGACAGGGCCAGCAGAGAAGGCTCTGCTGGCCCTGACGGCCCACCACTGGTGGGCCCCTAACACAGTATTTGAAGACATTCCCGAAATTCAGCCGTTGTGCAGAATTACAGCCACTACGAGCCAGTCGCACATTGAGTTTCCCCAAACGTGCCGTTTTGGTGTCTGTAGCTTTAATGCAAATGAGGAGAAGAGAGGAAGGTCAAGGAGGAGGGTGGGGGTGTGGCCCTGAGTAGCACGCTTCCACGGTACCATGCGCTCTGTTTACAGCCTTTGGCTGTTTTCTGTAAATATTCTAGAACACTCCAGGTGCTCCGGCGGGAGTCCTGGAGCTCTATATCTAAATAATATCATATTATACATGGATATCTATATCATATAATATATATTATGACGGCAAAAAGCTGTGTGCGCCTCCAGACGATATCATGAATCTCAAACGACTGTGTCAAACGTCCACATCAATCTGAAGTAGACTGAACCATGACATAGAGGAGAAAGGGACTGTTGCCGCGATTGTCTCCCGCCTGAGCCTCGCTTCCGAGGGACCCCCGCCTCGGCAGCGGGCAGCGCCGGGGCGGTGGTCCCTTGGCAGCGGGCAGCGGCTCAAGCGGGAGACATTCGCGGGCAACAATCCCTTTTTCCTCCATGTCTTGGTTCATGTACTTCAGGGAGTCAAAGCCAAAGTTCCTTTCCCCCAATTCCTTCTCAACCATGGCTGAGATAACCCTACTACGAGTCTTGTTGTGGAAATACCAGAGACGAGAGTCTGACGTGTTATGCGCCATAACACCAACAGCAGAACGGTTATCCAAATAACAAAGAACACTTGCGTTACAGTCCTGGAGCTCTATATTTAAATAATATCATATAATACATATCCTTTAATGCATATTATCACGGCCAAAAGCTGTGTGCGCCTCCAGACAATATTATGAATCACAAACGACTGCGTCGGGTTCTCCAACGTCTCTGGTTCTTCCACTTCCACATCAATCTGAAGTAGACTGAACCACCCGCTGTCGGCTGCCCGCTGCCGGCTGCCCGCTGCCGGGCCGTGGTGCTTTGTGGTGGTGGTGCCTCGCGGCAGCGGGCGGCGGGCAGCGGGGCTCAACGATGGCTGAGATAACACCAACTACAGTCTTGTTGTGGAAATACCAGAGCCGTCAAAGAAATGCGCCATAACACCAACAGCAGAACGGTTATCCAAAGAAGTGTACAACACTTGCGTTACAGTGCGTGTATTCACACACACAAACACACATATGGCGCTCGCACAGTCGTAGCTCATTGGCGGGCCAAATTCTCTGGCAAGGCAGAGAAAGGGGAGATGGCATCTCCCCTTATGACGATTTCGTTTTTTCAAAGGCGTAGCAGAATGCCTATTGCTCGTTTTACAACCAATGAAATTTCTAGCTACTGGGGGAGCATAGGTAGGCTAGGGGAACTCATATTAATGTAAGAAAACCTCAGAAAGTGAAATTTTCATACCATGAGACAGTGGCGTCATTAGGCCTATTTTAGGGGGGCTTCAGCCCCCCTAAAATATTCTTAAGCCCCCCTAAATAATTTTATGTTCATTTATAAATATATATATATATTTTTTTTTTTACAAAAAAGTGCCGACAAATTCAATATAATGTGGTGAGAATTTGAGTTTAGATAAATAATCATATAACCAGTTATTATTAACTTAAATGTGATCATAAATCTTAGTTTCCCTTATGGAAGCGGTAGAGAGTCAGAGTCAGTGCGTCGTTATCGAGTCCATTCCACTTGTTCATATAGAGCACGCCCACATCACTGAAATCCACGTTTTCCCTGCAACCTAGGTTGTAATTTCTCAGTTTTTGTTAGCTGTTTGTGAAATTAAACGTTCGCTCACATTCTGTGCATCTCCTGGGGGCTAAGCCCCCCCTGTCCTTAAAACCTAGTGACGCCCCTGCCATGAGATCTTTAATGTAAATGTTACAGGTGGACATTGTTCTTACATGTTCTGAATCTCAATGCAATATATGAATTCTACCAGTGGCGCCAGAATGATTTCAGTGGTGGGGGGGAAAAATGCGCGTGCATGTGTCGAACAGCACGTGACACCTCATCATCCTAAATATATAATGTATATTGTATACAATAACATATCCATATCTATATAGTCCCTTAACCTTATCCGTGGAAAACTGTACAAACTGTTGCTGATTATGGTATATGTAATTTATCTGATCAACATTTTTGCTAATGGTGGACCACCAAAACAGAACCGATTCAAATCCTGCCATTATTTGATTGCCTCATGTGGCTGTTGCTCCTTGCTCGGCTGGGTCTGATCCTCAAGTAGTTGGTAGGTTCCGGGTGTGTCTGCATCTGGCTCTGGAAGTTTGTGTTTCTCTTATTGGAATACAAACTTATGTACAGCAGTTAGTTGTTCAAGCATATTTTGGTTAAGACAGAGTCTTCAGTCCCAGTTACCCAGGCAGCCAAGTGTGTGTGTAATGGATACACATCAGGGCGATTACCCTCTGTGTGCGTGTGTGCGTGGGGGCGGATGATGGGGCGAATCCAAAAGTAACTTATCAGAGTTAAAAATATCATAGTATCAAATGCTAACATTTTATCAAACGTTAGTTAGTTAGCAGTAGTAGTATCAGTTAAGGGGAAAACCCACTATGTATGAATCTAAATTGAGGACCTAGCATGTAGGATCCCTTCCCAGCAGATGTAGCGCTAATCCATCTGTTGTCCTTAACCAAAGAGATGTAAAAAGAAAAATCCCAATATTAAAATTTGCATGTTCAATAACACTTCTGCGTTAACCGTGTCTCATAATATAAATTCCTTTCATTATTCTACCCGATTGTCCTACACTAACTATTTAAATTGGATGACTTAATCTTCTCTTCTCTTTATCTTCTTCTTCTACCTATTGCTCGCATTTGATGTTGTCCACGCTTTGATTCACTCCTATGTACCCAACACGTCCCTCCGTATTGTCCTTATTCGCTCTACCTTTTGCATACCACATCAAACGTGCATACGACTTGTTCTAGTAAAGTAAAACCCAGTTATATCTTTACGTATTCATAGCTATACATGTCCCATGTTCATTACTATTTCCAAAACTGCTTTTTTAGCTATGCAAGTCCCTGACCTGCCTATACCATTACATAAACAGTATTTATTATTATATTTACCTACTTTTTTGTTGGTTAACATCAAATCGATACATTATTTCCATTTTCTAATCATGACTGACTTGAATTCTCAGTAAAGTTCGTCAGTAATGTCTTTCTGATTTTCAGTTGCGTGTTCCGCGTCCCGACAAAAAGCGGCTCGCTAAAATGTCCAACCACTATGAAATGTCCCCTGTTGTTAGCGAACATAGCCAACGTGGTCTTATTATAGCCTGATCATTAACTAAAAGCCACATAGAAAGAGTAAAGCATCCAGCATGTGATTTGAACAATGTGTGAGGGCATATGCAGCAGGGATGATCGCACAGTGGAATGCTAATTGAAAACCAGCGGACGAGCACTGGGCGGAGATTTCAGAAGCAGGGAGATTATAGAAAAATATAATTTGTCAGTTTGCCATTTGTCTAGTCAATATGTCAACCTACTTATTCATTTATTTATTTCAAATTTGTCTGCGACGAAAGAACCGGGGCAAAATCGGGCTGAAATCGTGTAGTCTGAACCAGCCATAAGCAAGCAGCAGTGGCACCATTGTAAGAATTCCCTACTAGACCAAACGAGACTCGTAATGGTAGGTAAAAACAATAGTTTATTATAGCATGCAATTGTGATGTAGAAAAAAAGAAAAAGAAAACATAAAGTGCTTGCATGATATGGAAGCCTACAGCGATCGTTAGTTAACTTGTCTGGCGGTGTGCCTTATCATTTGTTTACCCTTGGGCCATGGCTACAGCTCTGTTCATTTGTATAGTAACAATATTAGGCCAAAACATTACTAAGAAACGAAATAGTTCATCAATACAGGCTAAAAATATATATATACATTTTATTTTTTTCACGAAAAGTGGGGTGGCCATTGGCCCCGCGGCCTCATAGGTTCCGGCTCCTATGAATTCTACCAGTAACGACACCTGGCAAGGCCTTTGATTTGATCATCTAGAGTGGTTGATAAAACAGTTCAACCCTGTCACTATTGTCTCTAACCATAACAACATGGCAAACACATGTTTGGCATGTTATTGTGGTTGTAGAACCACAATAAAATAGCGAACACATGTTTGGCATGTTATTGTGGTTGTAGAACCACAATAAAATAGCGAACACATGTTTGGCATGTTATTGTGGTTGGAGAACCGCAGTCCTCATATGGGTTTGTCTTCCGCTCTGGTCAAGCTACACGTGGACACCTTTGAGGTCTGCAGCCTGCTGTGCTTCCAGAATCTTCTAGTGCTGAAAGCCCACACTAGAACACTAATACCACTACAATCGTTCCTCAATGTGTTCTCCATCTCATCATGCAGCACAGACACGTAGATCTTTTACCATCTTGCAATTGGATAGTTATGTATATGAAGAACCGGACCGATGCGGCTGCCATGTTACAGCAGGAGTATCCTGTCTCTATCCACACCCTAACAACTAGCTGCCAAAGCCCACTGGGTATGGGATTCACACGGACTGGGCAGGTTTAGATGATGCTTGGCCCATCTAGAGCAGCGATTCCCGACGCGGTCCATGGACCCAGTCCTTTCTAACGGGTCCATGGACCGGCTCTGGTCCATGGACCCGTTAGAACTGGGGCATGAAATATTTCCAGAAAATAATGTTGTTGTTTTTTTATATTGATATTTGTTGACATGTGTTCGCTATTTATGTTGGTAATTAGTAATGATGCTTAATGATACATCTATATTATTAGCTCCTAGGCCTCTTTGAATAAGGAGGCTGAATGACAGTGTGATATTTGTTGAAAGGAAGCGTGCGTGTGGTGGGGGAGGGGGGTAATACTAAGGCTGGGGAAACACTGACATGTCTGCCTAGTTCTTCTGGTCAGATTAGGTCTTGCTTTCGTGGGAAACTCAAAGCTGCCAGTTGCTTTATGGTTGACCCTCATAATGGTTAGTAACGATTAACATCACACAGTGATCCAGAGAATTCATTCAGGTTGAGTTCAATGAATGGCAAATATGTGGCATAGCAAAACTATTTTGGACTATTTGACTAAAGCGGGAAGCTTGTATTTTTTAATAGCCTAATAATTGTTTTTCATGATAACGATTTATTTAGCTGCAATGGAAACTCTCAAATACAAGTTATATTAAAGAGTACCTAAGAATATTATGCCAATTTTTTTTTAAATGCAAAAGGAGTTCTAGCTGGGTTTGCACTAGAGGTGGAGGAATGTGAATGAACCGAGAGGATCGCTGGAACAATAGCAGGCAACCAGCCTATCGGGTTGACCATCTCAACGCAGAGGAGGTGGACAAACCAGAAAAGCAGGTCACACGGATCATAACGAGTTCTGTTTTCGACAACTTACGTGTACATTCCCTTTGTATCCGTTCATCTTTTGGTTATGTTCGGGAGAATTCTGCGGATGCAAGGGCTCCAACACGTGTCCAGGTGTCATACCGGCCAGCTGTGTGACGGATCGCAGCGGGTGGTCCTTTCCCGTGCTCCCCCTGCTGTCCCGGGGGCCGGCGTCGGACAGAAAGAGCCCGCATTGTCTCTGGAAGCGAGCGACGAGGGTCGAGTCGTTCAGGTAGTCCAGCCACTCTGACATGGTGGCACCACAACACCGAGCCGGGAACTGTGTCTGAGCGTAATTGCGTCGAGAGCCCTACCGTGCAGAATGCAGAGCGAGGAGCGGCGGGACAGGTGCGTCCTCAGGAGGCGGAGCTACGGCAGGCAAGGTGCGTCCTCAGGAGGCGGAGCTACGGCAGTACAGGTGTGTCCTCAGGAGGCAGAGCTACCCCAGGACAGGTGCGTCCTCAGGAGGCGGAGCTACGGGAGAACAGGTGCGTCCTCAGGAGGCGGAGCTACCTGAGGTAGAGGCAGTGGCGGATTGGCCGTCGGGAGCACCGGGACGTTTCCCGGTGGCCTGATGGTCCTCCTGGCCTGACTTGAACAGTCACCGGACTGAGTGACTGACGCCCGGGCCAATCAAATCGATCCATCTAGTTACGTAATAACCCCGCAGCGACCTGTCGGCGTAACACAACAACCAATTATCTCCGCTGTCTTCATTCCAGTAGTCGAGAGAAATGGAGAGTCAGAAAAAGAGGAAAGGTGGAGCAGAGAGAGAGAGGGACAGAAAGCAAAAAAAACACGACTGAGGTGTTCAAAAGTGTGGGATTTTTTCACTCTCAACGCTCCCAACAAGGTGGTTATTTGCAGACTATGCAAATTTACATTAGCGTACTACGGCAATGCACGAGCATTTAAAAAGAAAACACCCGGGAGCTCTGGTTCAGGATGGCCGCAAACCACCGCAAGTTCTGTTGATTTTCCCCCTTCCCCGACCTGGAATGTTCGTTTATCAAGCAGTCGCAGTAGTATACCAAAGATAAAAGTTCGTATGTTTATTAATATTAATATTTGAATATATTCGAATATTTATTAATAATATTTGGACCATTAAATGTCTTCATTCCTTTATATGGTATAAAACTCGGCCAAAAGCCGAGCTCCGAGGGTTTGTTTACCAGCGTTGCTATGATGACCGGTCTTGCGTGTTCCAACGGTTTATTAGGTATCTAAGATGTCTAATCACTTCATTCACTGCCTCTTCCGTGGTCATTACAATATTATGAAATATGAATAGAGTTTGTCGGGTTCGGATTTTATACTCTGGTGAAAAGAGAACTTTTGTCATGTTAAAAAAAAAAAAAGAAAGTCGTTCGATTAGTCGACTAATCGAAAAAATAATCGCTAGATTAGTCGTTAGAAAAATAATCTTTTGGGACAGCTATAGTGCTTTTTGAGGATGAGCTATCAGTTTTCATTACACGAAGAAGACATGCGATAATAGGAATTAAATGGCGAAGCGAAAGACGCGCTAATACCAATTACTAAGGAACGGTAAAGGGTAGAAACAAACTTTTTTTCTAGAAGAAAGAAGAGATCCTACTATTTCTTATGGTGGTTTCAGAGTTTACAACACAGCCCCCTCCACACACAAACACATACACACACTGACACAGGCACACGGCCCGACAATCAATCCAGAATACCTAGACATGAATGAAAAATATGTTGCATAATGTTTGAGCCACTACAGGATAGTTTATACATGCTGAAATAATAAAGCATTATTAAATACAGCTAGCTTTTTTGTTTACTCTTAATCTATTAGGCTGCAGCTTTGTGGCAGTTTTCTTTAGTGTAATTCTGCACCATAAATGATAGTTTGACTATCATAATAATATATACAGGCTCTATATGGTATGACTATCAACTTTATAGGCTGTGTTCACAGACACCTGTCTTTCTGGTTTGTGTGTGCAATACACATTGTTTGAATGTAAACAGCAGTGCAATAAACTTAAAACATGGCCTGTTCTTAGGTTTTTCCTTGCAAAGGTGGAGAAGGAACCAGCAGCAGCACTGGTACCCCAAGTGCTCCTGCAGAACTGGAGAGTGTTGGTACACAGTCAGAAACAGAGCAGGACCTCCTAGGTACCACTTAAGAGCACACAGAGTATGCTTTTAGATTAATAGGTGATTTATTAATGAAACTATCAGTAAGAGTGTAATCAGGAAGAATACAATTGATGACTGCATAATATGTAATACAAGTTTAGAATCAGGCTATACTTGTCAATCTCATTCTGCAGAGCAACCAGACGTTGAAGTTGAGGAAGAGGGAGAGAGAGAGACAGGTTCAGAGTCCAGCACAGGAGAAAATGAAAGGGAGAAAACAGAACATTCATTTGATTATTTTGCCCGCCCTCAGCCCAAGGACTATGACTTATTTTTTAAGAACCACCCAAAACAAACCACTCAAAGAATCATCCCTAATGTATTCAATTCCAAAGATGGCACCAACAGAAAATGGCTGACATACAATGAAGGAACTCACTCCTTGTTCTGTTCAGTATGTCTAGCATTTGCAAAACCCTCTGCCAGTGAAAGTACATTTGCCAAAGGAGGGATGCATGATTGGAAACATGCCCATCAGAGGGTACAGGAGCATGAGAGAAGCAAGACTCACAGAGAGAGTGCAGAAGCCTTTTTTCTCAGAGCCAGCAGGGCAGACATTTGTAGCCTTTTGAGTGACAAACAAATGTCTATTCAAAGAGAGCAGATCAGAAAGAGGAGGCAGGTCATGGAACGTGTCATAAATGTAGTAAAAGTTATCGGTAAATGCGGGCTTAGCTACAGAGGACACAGCCAAGAAGCTGCGTATACATTGGAAAACATCGCCAGGGTACAGGAGCATGAGAGAAGCAAGACTCACAGAGAGAGTGCAGAAGCCTTTTTTCTCAGAGCCAGCAGGGCAGACATTTGTAGCCTTTTGAGTGACAAACAAATGTCTATTCAAAGAGAGCAGATCAGAAAGAGGAGGCAGGTCATGGAACGTGTCATAAATGTAGTAAAAGTTATCGGTAAATGCGGGCTTAGCTACAGAGGACACAGCCAAGAAGCTGCGTATACATTGGAAAACATCGCCAGCAACCATGGCGACTTTCTTGAACTAATTTTGTTGCTGAGCAAATATGATGTCTGCCTACAAGAGCACGTTAAGGATTGTATTGAGAAGAGTAAAAAACAGATGGGAAGTAAAGGAAGAGGGTCATTGGTAACAATGATGTCCAAAACGACAGTAAATAAAGTTATTGAAGTCATCAGGTCATTGATTCAGCAGACAATTGCTGTTGAAGTGAAAAGGGCAGGGATGTTCTCTGTACAACTGGACACAACACAGGATTTGACATCCAAAGACCAATGTGCAGTAGCTCTGCGATATGTCACTACTGTTGTCTACTGTTATGAGAGACTAATTGCTGTCATTGACTGTGAGTCATCAACTGGACAGTACTTTGTGGACCTTGTAAAAGAGACACTCGCAAAGATGGACATAGACATCAAACATTGCATTGGCAACGCAACAGATGGAGCAGCTAATATGCAGGGAAAATACAGAGGCTTCTCTGCATTGATTACAGAAGTATCTCCCAACCAAGTCCACATTTGGTGTTACTCACACATCCTAAATCTTGTGCTGAGTGACACCACTCGGGTTGTTGTTGCAAGCAAATCCCTTTTCTGTCTCCTGAACGACATTGCAGTGTTAATTCGAGACTCCTATAAGCGCATGCACCTATGGGAGGAAACCACTGAGGACAAGAGACGCAGGCGGCTAGGTGTCATTGGTGAAACACGCTGGTGGGCTAAAGATGAAGCATTGAAGAAAGTCTTCGGAGGCTTTGCAAAGCCCAACCAGGCACTCTACACAGATGTCATCATCACTAGGGAGAAAATTGAAAAGGACATGACCATAAAACCTTCTATCCGAAGCAAGGCCCAAGGGTACAAAGATGCTCTGCTAAGGTATGAGACGATTCGCACAGCTGAGATTTATCTCAGGATCTTTGAGAACACATCCCCTCTCTCGAAATATTTGCAAACAAGTGGGATCGATTTTGTGACAGCACAACACCTAGTGACTGGAACAGAGGATAATCTGAGAAAGTATGCAAGAGACTTTCAGAGTGTGAAGAAGGCAGCAGACAACTTTGTTGAGTGGGCCAATGGCATTCTGGAAGAACAGCAGAACTGTGATGCTGAAGCTCAAACTGCTCTGCCAGAGAAGAGAACAAAAAAAAAGAAGAGAAGGCCAGGTGAATTGGCCGAAGATGACCTCATTGCTAATGCTGACAAAAGTTATGAAATCAAAATCCACAATGTGATACTGGACACTGTTGTGGAAAGTATCCACCATCGTTATGCAGCAAATGCAGTGCTCTGTGCAGATGTCTCCTGCATGGATCCTAAACGCTTTCCTGAAATCAGAGAAAAGGGCCTTCCAAACACAGCCATGAAGGAGCTCAGCAAATGCTTGTTGAAATTTGATGACCGTGCCACTGTTGAAGCATTGCAGGCTGAACTGACCAGCCTTGCACAACACTGGGAAAGACTCAAACAATCACTACAAGAGGAGTACAACACCAGGGCTGCCACCACCAGTGATAACTCTGGAGAGGATCTTGATGAAAGTGTGGAGTTTGTGAGCACAAGTTGTTCAACCTGTAAAAACTGCCTGGTATGCTGCTATTTACTCCTGTCACAGTACAATCTGCTCACAGATGCATATCATATCATTGGTTTGGGCTACAAGTTCATCCTCACACTATCAGTCTCACAGGTGGCCTGTGAGAGGACCTTCTCTACTCTGAAACTTGTGAAGAATCGCCTGAGAACCTCTCTCAATCAAGAGAACTTAGAAGCATTCATGCTGATGGCAACAGAGAAGGAGATTCTAATGGCACTTGACAAAGATGACATTATTGACAAGATGGCAGAGAGCAGTGAGCTACTGCGCCGCCTACTGGTTTACTAGGGATAATTGCTGACTGGTTACTCTTAGTGATCTACTTTATTGACACTAATGAGTGAATATTGTATTCTAAGTTCTTCTTTGTTGTTCTTACATTGTTTCTTGTTAAATTTAAAGAAATTAATATATTCCAGTTTTGATAAATGTTTTATATGTTTGATGCTTGAAAGTAAAGTTAATTATTGAACATCCAAGCTAGTATTTGTCTCTCTTTTTACAAATATAGGCCCATTGTTTTGTGTGTCTTGCCTTGTACATTTGTGTATCCTATGGCTGCTGTCCTCAATAGTTTTTGAGTATTCATCCATTGCTATAACATTTGAAAACAGGGTTTTCAATGAAAATCATATATTCAAATAGATAACTCATCGGTCACTCCTAAATCTCTTTTAACTATCAAATAGTGTTAGAATACACAACTAGAGGTATGGTGGTCTGCATGAGAAGGGTGGCCTGGAATGGCATCAAATTCCCGGCCTGAATTATTGTCCCAGTCCGCCACTGGGTAGAGGTGCGACCTTAAGACACTGAGAGGAGTTCACCATGAAGAGTGCATGTGTAATAAATCTAAAGGATATGATGTTGTTCGCTTTATTCAACCAGGAGGGACTGGTGAGGGGATGGAGGTGGAGGGGGTGGAGGTGGAGGGGATAGAGGTGGAGGGGTGGAGGGGATGGAGGTGGAGGGGATGGAGGTGGAGGGAGGGGAAGGGTTGGAGATGGAGGGGGTGGAGGAGACGGAGGAGGGCTGCAACGAGTCTCAATGAAGCAACCGAGACTGAGTGATGTAGATCTCCACCTCGCGTGGTCAGGCAACTGTACTATAGCTTTTTTTTGGTATGTGCTGACGTTAATCATTAGCTTGTCATCCATTGGCAGATATATGTAAAAACAGATGTGTTGATTGACATCAGCATGAAGCAAGATGTGTGATATAATTAAAAATGAGGATTATATCATTATAAATAATAGTGTAATAGGTGTAGTTTCGACAAACGTTAAACGTCATGTGATAAAAAGTTATAGTAGCCAAATGTTTGAAGAAGGCCAAATAACCCTTTACCACCATAATTATAGCTGCTATGTTGGAGATCCAAATAAATAGCGGTCCATTCGCGTTGTTAGAATATAGAGACGAGAACGGGACTGGACATCATCCACGAGACTCTCTCTCTCTCGCTCTCTCTCTCTCTCTCTCTCTCTCTCTCTCTCTCTCTCTCTCTCTCTCTCTCTCTCTCTCTCTCTCTCTCTCTCTCTCTGCTTGTCTGTGTTCACCCGCTCTGCCATCGTTCGCATTACATCATCAATATCCAGCAGCAAGCGGCTCAGATCGGAAGGCTATTTCCGTCTGCAGACCCCCGATCAGAGGCGCGGGGGGGGAGGGGGGGGGGAGAAGTCGGTCGGGTGCTTTGACCGGACATCGTGGGGATGATTTACAACAACAACACGGCCACGATGCAGCCATAGCGGTATGATGTGACGTGTCTCCGACAGGGGGAGACCAGAGACACCGTCACCACCGCGCGCCTCCATCTCCCTTTGTTCACCGAGAAGGGGATGACCAGGGATGACATGATGGCGGAGGTAGAGGCAGCGCCCCCCCGCCGGGACCATCAGCCCCCATTCCCCTACGAGGAGTACGAGTGCAAGATCTGCTACAACTACTTCGACCTGGACCGCCGCGCGCCCAAGCTGCTGGAGTGCGTGCACACCTTCTGCGAGCAGTGTCTCACCGCGCTGCACCTGCGCGAGGAGCGGCCGTGGCGCGTCAGCTGCCCGGTGTGCCGCCACCGGACGCCCGTGCCGGACTACCGCATCCAGAACCTGCCGAACAACACCAAGGTGACAGAGGACTTCCCGCTCTACATAGACTCCGACCCCCTGCCGCAGGACGCCTTGCCGCTCTTCCCGCCCCCGCTGCACCCGGCCCTGGTGGCGCTGCGGCGGGAGGAGGAGGTGTCCGGCGGTGGCCAGGCCACCCCCTCCTCCACCACCACCTCCGACCCCGTGTCCACCGCCACCACCCTCTCGCGGGACTCGGTGCGAGACTACCACAGCTGCCAGAGCTGTAAGCGCGTTGCGCTGACCACGGGCTGCGTGTGCGTCGTCTTCTCCTTCCTGTCCATGCTCGTGCTGCTTTTCATGGGCCTAATCTTCGTGCACAGCCACGGCAGCCCCCCCTCCCCGGCCGGGCCCATCTGCCTGTCCGTGGCCAGCATCCTCGCCATGTTCTCCGTGGTGGTCACGTGGCTCATATGCTGGCTCAAATACAGACCGGCCGAGCACGAGACGGGGGGGCGCGCGACCGCCACCAACAGCTCCCGGAGGAATGCCTGATCCGCAGCTATAGGGTCTGGACCGAGAACGGCCCCTTTATTTTTTTGTGTGTGTGTGTGTGTGTGTGTGTGTGTGTGTGTGTGTGTGTGTGTGTGTGTGAGAGAGTATGTGTGTGTATAATACTGGATACTGATATTCCTACTTCCTTTACCCTTTTCTAGGAACCTATATATCTAACAAAAATTGCCTTTCGATGATAACAAAACACCCCAGGGCCTTGTGATGTGAGCACTGGGCTCCCTGTAGTGAGGGATTCAGACTGTTTTTTGGTCAAGCACTGAACTGTGGTGGTTGGCTTGATGAAGAAGTGAAGTGCTTATAAGTGTTTGACCAAAACCTCTCCTGGAAGATATTGCATATTCCGTACCGCTCACTGTATATGATATTGTCGTTCACTCTTCTAGCTTTCACTTACATAGTAGAGCTGCAAATGATAACACATTCTCTATGAAGAAGCTGGATTTAGTTTGACTTTCATTGTGAAACATTATGGGATCCACCATCTTTACTGTAAATAGTCATGGGTACAGACAGTCCCTCGGGTCAAACACTCCTCTGATCTCTATGCTCTCCTGTCCTCATCAGTGTCCTTGATGAGGAACCAGTTCAGGTCCAGTGCAGCTGTGTTTGATCCCACCCACAGGGTCATGGGTTTTGCATGCTAGATACACCAAGTACAGGCGGGAGACAGTTGGGCAGTTTCCTGTGTCTCTCCGCTTGTGTGCCTCTCCCCGTTGTTGCTCTCCAAAGTGACCTGCAGCCACCACCTAATCCATCTTCCAAAGACATGCTCAATCAGTCTACATATCAATTCAATCAGTCTACCTACCAATGACATGCTCAATCCAATCAGTCTACAGAATAATGACATGCTCAATCCAATCACCCAATCAGTCTACCGACCAATGAAATACTCAATCCAATCAATCAATCAATGCACTGGCTACTGGAAATGCTCAATCAGGCCGTGTCACATGATTCTGTGATTGTTGAGAAATGGTTCTTCACTCAGAGAGGACCGGACAGTCGGTCAGAGAGGACCAGACAGGCGGTCAGAGAGGACCAGGCGGTCTGAGGGGACCAGACAGGCGGTCAGAGAGGACCAGACAGGCGGTCTGAGGGGACCAGACTGGCGGTCAGAGAGGACCAGACAGGCGGTCAGAGAGGACCAGACAGGCGGTCACAGGGGAACAGACAGGCGGTCAGAGGGGATCAGACAGGTGGTCAGAGACGGAGCAGACAGGGTATTCTCAGCCTTCCATCTCGGGGCTTATTTATTTTGATCTGGAGAAAATGTATTATTTTTACTGTTATCATTATTATCATTGTTGAAATTGTTGCCGTTTTTTTTTTTAATCTATTTTCAGGGTTTTGGAAACCAAGGTTTGTAAGGCAGGCTGAGCTCAGTATTTATGATATTGGCGAGGAGTGTTTTAGAAGCCAAAGAGAGATTTAGAAATATACACCAAAACACTTCCTCCACGGGATCAGCAACGTCACAGTCCTCTGTAATGTCTCATCCTTCACGGTGTCATAGACGTCACAGTCCTCTGTAATGTCTCCCCCTTCACGGTGTCAGAGACGTCACAGTCCTCTGTAATGTCTCCCCCTTCACGGTGTCAGAGACGTCACAGTCCTCTGTAATGTCTCCCCCTTCACGGTGTCAGAGACGTCACAGTCCTCTGTAATGTCTCCCCCTTCACGTTGTCAGAGACGTCACAGTCCTCTGTAATGTCTCCCCCTTCACGGTGTCAGAGACGTCACAGTCCTCTGTAATGTCTCCCCCTTCACGGTGTCAGAGACGTCACAGTCCTCTGTAATGTCTCCCCCTTCACGGTGTCAGAGACGTCACAGTCCTCTGTAATGTCTCTCCTTTCACGGTGTCAGAGACGTCACAGTCCTCTGTACAGAGTGCGGACCCTACAGCAGACAACACGCTCTTAGCGTGTCAGGACTCAGACCATAGGCCTACATGTACTTTCTGGTTCAATAACGTGTGTTTCTGTCACAGCACGTATTACATGTGTACTGCGAATGAGGCAAAAGCTACGCACATTTTCCCAGATTGACCTTAATGCCAGCTTAAAACCTTTTATTTAACGTAATGCACTTTCACTCTGTTATTTGCCACAAGTTGAAGAGTGTATTTTGAGAAAACCCCATGTAAGCTTATTGTATTTATTTAAGAGGACCTATAGAACATGTTGTATGGGAATTTGTGGTGGTTGTTCTTATGGCTGTTACGGTACCAATATGTATTTGCACAGAGAAATTATCCTTATGTGATGTTTTACATACATAAACTCATTTCAGTAATAAAGAAAAGCTGAATTGCCATTGAGTTGATTTTGATTTCATTCAGGAGGCAGTTTCTTATTCCAAAAGTAAACTGCTCCAGCGCGCCCTCTTCTGGCGCTCAGGAGGCACGCACACACAGAACGAATGTGAGCTCCTCAGGCCTGACGAGAAGTTGGTTTTGTACACCACGTTGGCTGAAACCATTACGTTTTGCTTCTCACGCTTGGACGCTGGCTGTAATATCCATTAAGCCAAACCGGTTGATCTTACTTGACAACATGGAGCTCCCCTGCCCCAGTCTGGGGAGTGGGCCAATCAGGCTGTGGTTCCAACCTTAACGCACAAGGTTGAAACATGCTGAAACAAAAAGTTTCTTACAAGAAATAAGTAAATAGCTTATTTTAGAATAGCTTTGCCTGATAAACTCAAGTCTCAGATACTCTGAATTTATTTCCAAGCATTTATTTATTGACGCATTGATTGATTTCATAGTTAACCTGTAGAATGTTAACAATGAAACAATGACTACTTACTATGTGTTGTGGTTTAATATGTGTGGAATTAACTGTGAACGTTTACATTTATGTGTTTCCCGTTTGGTTTTTGAAGGCTTCAGACGATTTGGATTTCTGTTCCAGACACCTCAGCCAATAGCTGGATATGCCTTAGTTGGAATGAGATTCAGGTAAATATTGTATGGGAATTTGTGGTAGTGTAGGTAGGGTTGTGTGCATCGAATAAGCTAGAATATTGCCACATGAGTCTGTTCCTATTGAGTTAAACGTAACTCATTAATTCCTCATAAAGCCATGTTTGTGACTTTGAGGCCTCCCGGGGATAATATATTGGATGCTGGGATTAGGTTCCGCCCTTAATAAAGCCCTTAATTCACTTGAGAAATGTGTGCTTGGAGTTTTCTGGATGTTATATGCTAATCAATAGATATTTTGACCATGTGAACGAGGTTGCAGTTCAGGTTTATCAGTGGCTCAAGCGGATAATGCCTCGTACAGGTGATCATTAGGTTGAGAGTTCGAATCCTTGTTTGTGACTTTGAGGCCTCCCCCTAATGGATTGGATGCGGGGATTAGGTTCCGCCCTTAATAAAGCCCTTGTTTCACTTGAGAAATGTGTGCTTGGAGTTTTCTGGATGTTATATGCTCATCAATAGACATTTTGACCATGTGAACGAGGTTTCAGTTCAGGTTTATTAGTGGCTCAGTGAGATACTGCCTTGTACAAGTGATCATCAGGTTGAGAGTTCGAATCCCGATCATAGCATCATGAAAAAGCTTAAAATGACATTCAGCTATTGCTTTGCAGGAGGCAAAGGATTCCATTAAGTGGACCATCAACATCTTTCCTTCATAATTATTTAATGACAGCGCGACCTTTTAATGACAGCGAGAGGCCAGTTAAACAGATGTTTTAAGCTTTTAAGATTTCCCGTTAAATGCATGACATAGAAGAATATTTGATCTCTTCAGGAGATATTGTTGGCAGAACATCTAAAGGTCTCTATCTAAATTCACTACAAATTTTATTTAAACCCCTTATGTAGCCGTATATGCAAATGCGTGTGGTTAAAAATGAAATAAAGTGTCTATCCGGTTGAAGGCACCCAGCTTCTCCTGCTCCTAACCCCCAAATTCCAAAAGAGGAACATGATCACTAAAGGAATGACTTAGGTTTCAAGAACAATAGAGATAGGCCCAAATGAAGCCAAATATGCCCTCAGACCCGGTCATGTGAAACGCTGTAAATTACTGAAGAAAAAAAAAAAGGTACCATTTTTTTATTTTATTGTAGGCTTAAAGCCTATGTGTTTTTATTGAATGGTATATTATTGATAACACCGAAGGTGATTTTGACTTAAACTTTTACCCAAGTAAGGTGAAGTGGTTTCGATTCAGTCTTTCTAAAAAGAAGTACTGAAATAGTGAGCATATAATAGCATATAAACCATTCGAAAGATATTTTGAAATAGAGAGGCATATCAACGTTCAGTGTGGAAATTAAATCCACTTAAACGCGCCAATTCGAATGAATTAGGGAAAATAAACATGAACAGATACCCTTTAGAAACAATACCACAGTATATCCCCTTCATTGTACCAGAGGTCCGTCCATACCGTTACCACAATATTACATTCAAACACCATAAAGTCGTGCTTACGGGCCTCCCTGGCGTCAACCCCCGCTGGGACACGCGACCCGCTGGGCCGAGCTGGCCCGTCTGGTCACCGACAGTCCATTCCTCCAAAGTGTTCTGGAGACCTACCGTCCATTCCTCCAAAGTTTTTAGGAGGCCTTGAGTCCATTCCTACAGTCTATTCCTCGGGTTAAGGTGTTCTGGAGACCTACAGTCCATTCCTCGGGTTAAAGTGTTCTGGAGTGGAGACCTACAGTCCATTCCTCTGGTTAAGGGGTTCTGGAGACCTACAGTCCATCCCTCTGGTTTAAGTGTTCTGGAGTGGAGACCTACAGTCCATTCCTCTGGTTTGAGTATTCTGGAGACCTACAGTCCATTACTCCGGTGTTCTTGAGACCTACAGTCCATTCCTCGGGTTAAAGTGTTCTGGGGACCTACATTCCATTCCACGGGTTAAAGTGTTCTGGAGACCTACAGTCCATTCCTCTGGTTTAAGTGTTCTGGAGACCTACAGTCCATTCCTCCGTTGTTCTTGAGACCTACAGTCCATTCCTCCAGTGTACTTGAGACCTACAGTCCATTCCTCGGGTTACAGTGCTCTGGAGACCCACAGCCCATTCCTCCGGTGTTATGGAGACCTTACAGTCCATTCCTCGGGTTAAAGGCATTCAAATGGAAACTCATTCGATGAAATCTGGGCAAAATCCACGAAATGTTCCCGATTACAATCACCGAAGATTATGCATTCGTTTTATGTTTTTTTTCTGTATTAATTTAATGTATAATCATTCGTATCCAATGATCTATTAAGTTGTGGCAAGGTTTATCGGAATGACATCTGTCTCGAAAGGTCATCGATCTAACCCCGGGTCTGTGCGAGGCAGTTGTGTGAGAGCTTCTCCAAGGAGCGACTCTCTCATTATGGACCAATCGTTACGCAGCGCCCTGGACCGAGCGTCAAGCTCCACCAATAGGAGATCACCAAACTGACGGAAACAGACACATTGAGAGAGTACCTAAGAAGTACTGATCTCCTCTGGACCATCTCCTCCTCTCACTCTGGACCATGTCGACAAACAACACCGACCGCGGCGCTGTCCTCTGCTGCTGTGTCTCCGCCGTTCCGGACACTCAGCTGCTCTCTCTCTCCAAATTACGCACTAAGAAAAACAGATCTGCTCTCTCTCTCCACATTACGCACTAAGAAAACCAGATCTGCTCACTTGTATTATTCGGCGCAGCTCGTGAAGAGGCAGGAGCTCACACCCGGACACTACGGTTCTTTTCGGGAAAGCGCGACTTTGTATAACCGGTTCGGAACTCAACAACGTCAGAGAGCCTTTGTTGAAGGAACTTTTATTTCCATTGGAAACCATTAGGTAAACCAGTCCACAGGACTCCGCCGGGGGACGGGGTCGTTGAGGCATCCCCAGGATGATGAGCCCCACGCTGGCTCACAACTACCCCCGCACCGGCTTCCCTCTGGAAGGTAAAGACCACCAGGCGCGCCTTTCCTAATGGGACATATGAACAATATATAGTAGGGTATCTTTCAATTACACTTGCTAAATGACATATATTTAAGGGGTTAATGTACCACTACAACTTCTACTACTTACTTTGACTTGTTTTTATATTAACGTATCTTTATTTATTTTATCTTGTATAGTTGTATGTAGCTCTTGCGGAGCCAAGCCTAAGAATTGCACCCTTGTGTACTTGTAAAATAAGATGTTATAAAAGTAATTCTGATTCTGATTGTTGAACTTCGAAATTAAATAAGATACAAAACACAAAAAGGGGAAGGACAACTAGGGACTCCTTCGTTTAACGCTGTCCATCTCTCCGTCTCTCTCGGTGGTGTATAACCTAGAATAGTTTGATGAAAATATTTTGTGTCAAATAAATTCAAGCTTACTCTTTATTTTAAAGTTCTTATTCTCAACTCTCCGCTGGTTTGAGACGCATCATTCCAGCTGGTTTCTGACCTAAAGCGCAGAGCAGATCTTCTATTCTTGATGTTATTCCGAATCAGATTATTAATCAGAATCAGAAGTACACAAGAGTAAAATTCTTAGGGTTGGTTCCTCAACAGGAACATATAACAATACAAGATAAAGTAAATAAATATAAGTAAAGAAATATGAAAAATAAAGAGCAGAAAAATTATAAATGATAAGCAGACTAGATAACAATAATATACCATAATAATAATAAATAATATAATCAAATAAAATAGAGTAAGTAATAATAAGAGAAACTAAAACAGAGGTAGTAAGTAAAAATAAGTAATGAGGTGTAATAAAGTAAAATGTCAAGTGTAAGTGTAAAGTGTTCAAGTGGTAGTGGCACCAGGTATTCCGCCTTCAGTTATCACGTCCTCTTGTCCAGTCTCCACCCCGCTGGGCCAGGGGCGTGTGAACCAGCTCGGAGGGGTGTTCATCAACGGCCGACCCCTGCCCAACCACATCCGCCACCAGATTGTGGAGATGGCCCACCATGGCGTCCGGCCCTGCGTCATCTCCCGTCAGCTACGCGTGTCTCACGGCTGCGTGTCCAAGATTCTGTGCCGGTACCAGGAGACGGGATCCATCCGGCCCGGGGCCATCGGCGGGAGCAAGTCCAAGGTACCGGACATCTCAAGAGGGTCCTCAGAACCCACTCCACCGCGGAGGCTGTGATCCATGTGTTTCCGATGCCCACCTCTGGAGCTGACCTCGTTTTTTGTGTCTCCAGCAGGGCGCCGCTGCGGAGGGGGAGACACGGATAGAGGAGTACAAGCGAGACAACCCGGGTATGTTGAGCTGGGAGACTGGATCTTACTGGAGGAGGGCATGTGTGAGCGGGAGGTAGAGGACCCCTGTGGCGTTCCTCGTGTTTCCACATGGGGGGCAGAGTGGTTTCAGACGGCGCTCTGAGCACCCCGATCAAAACCGCCGTCACCAGGTCACCAATCATTAACAAACTGGCTTTCTACTGTTATGTTCCCCCACCTGATGCTAATACAGCCTTAAAGTCTTCGTCTTGTTGTTCCATGCAGTCTTCGCTGCATGACTGAACCATGTGCTCTATGTATTAGTGATAATATCAAGGTTTTCAGAAGTTGTTTTGATATTTTTGGATGTCAATTTTGCCCCCCCCCCCCCCCCCCCCCCCCAGTGGGCTCCATCAGTCGCATCGTGCGCTGTAAGTTTGGCGGGAAGCTGGAGGAGGAGGAGGCGGAGGTGGAGAGCAAGGAGCTTGAGGAGAGCGAGCGGCGGGCCAAACATAGCATCGAGGGGATCCTGGGCGACAGATGTAAGAGAGCTTCACCCTGATTATCTGCTGCTGCTCTTATACTGCTGAACGCTTTTAGCAATGTTCAAAACGCATCGCAACGAAATGTGCCCTCATTGGATCATGATGTGAGCTATAAGGAGGTATATTAGTCAATTCACTGCGGGACTTGGAGCAACTGTGAAGGGGTTGCGTGAGGGTGAACCCCGGGGGGGCGTGAGGGTGGACCCCGGGGGGAGCGGGGCTGCGTGAGGGTGATGGGGCCGCTCGGTTGCTCGTTGGTTCTGAGCTCTTGATCGACCTTGTCCTCCCGTGAGGCCCACCGTAGAGCGGACCGCCGGCCACCGCCTCTGCAGGAGCGGCGCTCTGCACTGTGTGTGTCTGTGGATGCAGACGTGCGCTTGTGGATGCTTTGCGCTCGTGCGTGTATGCGTGTGTGCGCGTGGGTTGCCGCAGCGCGTGGGTTTCCATCCCGTCGAGAGGCTCGTCAGAGCTGAGGGGGACAAGGGCAGATATCAATTAATATTATTATATTAAAGATATTAATATATATGTATAAAAATATATATATAAATATATATAAATATCAAAATATATATATATGTAGGAATTGTAAAATTGTAATCTTATTTTTACCATTATGATTGTTTTTTTTTTTTTTTATCATTCTGATAGTTATTATGAATATTGTTATAATTCTTCTTCTTATTATGATTATTGTTATTTGTTTAAATAATTATAATGATAACAATAATGATAATAATGATGATAATAATAATAATGATAATAACAACAATAATAATTATTATTATTGTTTTATTATCATTATTATTATTATTATTATTATTATTATTATGATTATTGTTATTATTACTATCATTATTATGAATAAGTGCTTACACACTGAGTTCTTGAACTGGATGTTGGTTGCAGCCTAGCAACCTTTATAGCATGAGGCCTATTAGTCCCATTATTACACATTATTTTGATATTATAATATTCTACTTTATATTCGTTGTGTAGCCTGCTCGTCTGTTGAATAGATGGACATTCAACGCAGGACTATTGCAGACGTGCAGTGGAGAATTTAGGTTAGATTTATCGATCAGGAAGAGGACCTGAAGCGCGTCCCTTGGGGCCGTTTTACAGTGCGCGTCCCCAGATGAGCAGATTAATGGATCAATGGATCAATGATCGGTGTTTGGAGAGCCAATCCGTCTAACAAAGACGCAAACAAGCGGACACTTGGGATGAACTTGGAGACTGAGGCGGGAGTCCATTGAGACTCGGGGGACAAAAGGCGGCTCAGAAGCAGCTCTGACTCCATGAAGGAGGCGACCTGTTTAGGATTCAGCTAGCCTTCGGAGAGCAGATCTGCTGCACAATGGCTGAGCAAAACAGAGGAGGAGGAATGATTCAGGGGGCCGTGGCCTAACCCTATAGCCGTGGAACAAGCACCGTTTAGGACTACAAAATGTTTAATTTGGTATATTCTGATTGTAAGATTACTATATTGGTGTTATCATGATTATCGTTAACATTATGATTGTTTTGATTATTATGATTATTGTTAATCATAATAATCAACAATCAATATTGTTGATTATTATGATTATCATTATAATTATATTTATTGTAATTTGTTCAAATAATAAAAATAATAATAATAATAATAATAATAATAATAATAATAATAATAGCAAGGCCTGAGAAAGACAGAGGAGGATGGATGATTCAGGGAGCCGTAGCCTTTTGGATCAGTAAAAGAAGCCGCTTCTTGCCATTCACGAGGACAATGCGACCTCTGAAACCGCCTAACGTACGAGTGCGCGCTCGACCATGCGCATAACACGCGCACGTGCATAGGCTGCTTGAACGCACAGAAAATATCGTTCGTGCATCCGCTTACCTGAATCCCAAAGCAGGAAACAGAAAGTTATAAGAGTTGACTGAGTGAGGATACAAGTGAGAGAAACCTCATGCACCTTTAATGTGAAGCGGGAGAAAAGATAAGGGGTGTACACAGCATAAGCATCGAGCACTTTTCTTATCACTCTGGAAGATAAGGCCTCTGCTGTGTAATTGTATGGCTGTTATTGTTACATGTCTAAAGCTCAATAATAATTGTAGAAGTATCTGGAGGGCCTCAGGTGAACCCGAGGAGATCGAGTTGTTTACACGATTATTCTGATTTTGTTTTTATTTTTATTTTTTTTAAGACAAAAAAAATGGTGTTCCTTAAAACTGCTTCAAATGGTTTTATGAACCAAACATGTTTCAGAATGCTGCCACAAATAACCACTGCCTTGAGCGAAGCGCTGTCTGCCATGGATTCTTTGATACTCCGTTGTGTCCGTTTGAACATTAATAATGTCTTCTAAACGATGTAGATTTTGTGCTCTGTCACATTTAATGACCGAGGGAGTGTATTAAAGAGCGCCGGGTGAATGGGGGCCAATGTTCTCCTGCAAAGCCCGGGCCTGGGGCCACAATGGGGCCCTCCCGCTCGTCATGCGTATGGCTCCAGATCACCCCCTCTCGCTCCCCAAAGCTCTTCAAGCAGATTAAGTCGACTCTTTTATTTCATCTCCCTTTCATGTGGGAGCGAGGGCCTCGCTCCCCCCTGGGGGCCCGCTGTGCAAACTCCTCATATCTGGCTGCTCAGTCACACAGAGTCGCTGGATTAACACACTTTTTTCAATTAAATTCTACCTTAAGAGTTTGTATATTCTTCCCTGTATCATTTATTAGTTAATGTTATAATAAATATTATTATTAGCCTACTAATAAATCGGAATCTATATAAACTAACCATACCATCTATCTTGTATCTAACTCTCTCCTTTCATAGCCGACTCATCAGCAGACGCTGAAGTCTTTAGGTCTATAGAGACAAGGAAAGGACCAGGAAGTAGCCTATTCTAGATTTAACTACACATGCTGCACAACTAAAGTGTAGATTTAGTGTAAGTTTAGTGTAAATAAAGTTTTGTTTTGTTACTGTATAATCTTTTCGATTGTTCAAATCAAACGGAAATTTCTTCTTTTTTTAACAAAACGTTAATTGCCCTCATGTCTATAATGATCACAAACACCATTAGCCATTTAAAGCTTGGATTATTGTTCATCAATTAAATCGTAACATTTTGTACATTTTATGATAAATACATTTTGAAATATAGGAAGAAAGAGAAAAAATAATTTTGTAAAAAATATAAATTTGCTCAGTTTTCGTTATAAATACAGATGAACGATCCAATTTAAAGGGAGAGAAGGATCTCTAAATGCTGGTAAACACTGCATCGTAAGTATAAAGAGAGAGGACTGTGGCCCTGAGCCCTCGCACCATTCATTCACCTTGGATACACATTTAAGATTGCATTGGCCCCTGGCCCAGTACTGGCCCCTTGGCCCCCTGCTGCCCCTGGCCCAGTTCTGGCCCCTGTCCCTCTGCGGGCCCCTGGCCCTCTACAGGCCCCTGGCCCTCTGCTGCTCCCTGGCCCTCTGCTGGCCCCTGGCCCTCTGCTGCCCCTGGCCCTCTACTGGCCCCTGGCCCTCTGCTGCCCCTGGCCCTCTGCTGCCCCTGGCCCTCTACTGGCCCCTGGCCCTCTGCTGCCCCTGGCCCTCTGCTGCCCCTGGCCCTCTACTGGCCCCTGGCCCTCTGCTGCCCCTGGCCCTCTGCTGCCCCTGGCCCTCTACTGGCCGCTAGCCCTCGACTGGCCGCTGGCCCTCTACTGCCCCCTGCTGGGCCCTTACCCTCTTCTGGCCACTGTCCCTCTGCGGGCCCCTGGCCCTCTACTGGCCCCTTGCCCTCTACTGCCCCCTGGCCCTCAACTGGCCCCTGCTAGCCCCTGGCCCTCTACTGGCCTCTGGCCCTCTGCTGGCCCCTGGCCCTTTGCTGCCCCTGGCCCTCTGCTGGCCCCTGGCCCTCTGCTGGCCCCTGGCCCTCTACTGGCCCCTGGCTCTCTACTGGCCCCCCTGGCCCTCTACTGGCCCCTGGCCCTCTACTTGCCCCTTGCCCTCTGCTCCTGCCTGGCCCTCTACTGGCCCTTGGCCCTCTGCTGCCCCCTGCTGGGCCCTTACCCTTTACTGGCTACTGTCCCTCTGTGGGGCCCTGGCCCTCTACTGGCCCCTTGCCCTCTACTGCCCCCTGGCCCTCTACTTGCCCCTGCTAGCCCCAGGCCCTCTACTGGCCTCTGGCCCTCTGCTAGCCCCTGGCCCTTTGCTACCCTTGGACCTCGACTGGCCCCTGGCCCTCTGCTGCCCCTGGCCCTCTGCTGCCCCTAGCCCTTGACAAGCCCCTGGCCCTCTGCTGGACCCTTGCCTTCTACTGGCCCCTGCTGGCACCTGGCCCTCTACTCCTGGCCCTCTTCTGGCCCCTGGCCCTCTACTGGCCCTGGCCCTCGACTGGCCCCTGTCCCTCTGCTGGCCCCTGGCCCTCTGCTGGCCCCTGGCCCTCTACTGGCCCTGGCCCTCTGCTGCCCCTGGCCCCCTGCTGGCCCTCTGCTGGCCCCTGGCCCTCTACTGGCCCCTGGCTCTCTACTGCCCGCCCTGGCCCTCTACTGGCCCCTGGTCCTCTACTTGCCCCTTGCACTCTGCTCCCCCTGGCCCTCGACTGGCCCCTGGCCCTCTGCTGCCCCTAGCCCTTGACAAGCCCCTGGCCCTCTGCTGGCCCCTTGCCTTCTACTGGCCCCTGCTGGCTCCTGGCCCTCTACTCCTGGCCCTCTTCTGGCCCCTGGCCCTCTACTGGCCCTGGCCCTCGACTGGCCCCTGTCCCTCTGCTGGCCCCTGGCCCTCTGCTGGCCCTCTTCTGGCTCCTGGCCCTCTACTGATCCTGGCCCTCGACTGGCCCCTGTCCCTCTGCTGGCCCCTGGCCCTCTGCTGGCCCCTGGCCCTCTACTGGCCCTGGCCCTCTGCTGCCCCTGGCCCCCTGCTGGCCCTCTTCTGGCCCCTGGCCCTCTACTGGCGCTGGCCCTCTGCTACCCCTGGCCCTCCACTGGCCCCTGGCCCTCTTCTGGCCAGGGGCCAGCAGTGTGTATCTTTCTTCAGTGGGGAAATTAGCCTGGAAGATTACACACACACACACACACACACACACACACACACACACACACACACACACACACACCACACACACACACACATACCCCTGGCCCTCGACTGGCCCCTGACCCTCTACTGGCCCCTGGCCCTCTACTAGCCCTGGCCTTCTGCCGCCCCCTGGCCCTCTACTGGCCCCTGCTGGCTCCTGGCCCTCTACGCCTGGCCCTCTCCTGACCCCTGGCCTTCTAATGGCCCTGGCCCTCGACTGGCCCCTGGCCTTCTGCTGGCCCCTGGCCCTCTGCTGGCCCCTGTCCCTCTGCTGGCCCCTGTCCCTCTACTGGCCCCTGGCCCTCTACTGGCCCTGGCCCTCTGTTACCCCTGGCCCTCGACTGGCCCCTGGCCCTCTTCTGGCCAGTGGCCAGCAGTGTATTTATTTCTTCAGTGGGGAAATTAGCCTAATGATACATACACAGTTTTTGGAGGGCCTGGAAGATTCCAAACACACACACACACACACACACACACACACACACACACACACATAAACACACACACACACACACACAGAAATGCACACGCACACACACACACACACACGGATACACACTCACAGACAAACACACCCACACACACACACACAGAAACGCGAACACACACAACCACACACACTCACACACACACGCACACATGCACGCACACGGATACACACTCACAGACACACACACACACACATACAGTCACTCACACACACGCACACACATAGACTCACACACACTCAAACACACAAACACACACACACACGTACACACACACACACACACACACACACACACACACACACACACACACACACATTCCACTCTTCAATGCAAACAGTCAGAAGGGGATAACTTTATTTGGTGAAAGGAGATCCTGGATGGAGCTAATTGAATAAGCCAGGGATCTGTGAGGAAGAGAAAGCCTTAACCAAGGTGAGCGCAGTCATCATGTCATCATTTGGTTTATTTAGGCGCATTCCTCCATCGTGCCTCCATTCTGCAGCCTCCATTCTCCAGCTCATTGTACCCAGCGCCCAGGTCAGAAGGCAGCCGCACAAAGGGCAGCCGGGAGCCCATAAGACATGAAATAGCAGAAAGGTTGAGCAGGCTTTGTTGAAGGAACGGAGCAGGATTTGTTTGTGTAAATAATGCGGGCAATGAAGAGGAACTGAAGTGGGAGGGGGGAGGAGGTATTGAGGAGACGAGGGGAGAGGAGAGGAGATTAAAGGAGGGGAGAGCTGGGGAGGATATGAGGAGAGGAGAGGAGAGGGAAGGAGAGGAGAGGAGTGAGTAGTCATTCCCTGCAACAAATAGTTGTGTAGTTTTGAAACAGAACAAGCTACAGCCTTTATAAAAAGAACTTCAACTTATGCATAATATTGTTTGATATTTGTTCAAATGTTTGAATATGAATATACTGTCTTTGTAGACTGATGTTTATTTTGTTCAAATGTTTGAATATGAATATACTGTCTTTGTAGACTGATGTTTATTTATGTATTTGTATCACAGACTATATTCCTATACTGTAGCTTAAAATCATATTCCTCATATTCTTGTCTTGAAATGGCCTTTCAATGTCACAACTGTGCACATAATCTCTGCTTGATGCTGGATAGTTCAATATTATCGCACTCACAAAACATAACGGATTAAAGTAGCCCACGCTTTTCATGAATGTGTTTAAAACATCTTCATTTACCAACGCGTCAGGGATTCGGCTGTCAGATTTAAAAGAACCTTTCATACTTTTTTGTACTTCACTAAGTTGTAAGTTGCCATTCCCAGCTCTTCCGTGCAAAATTGTGGCCTAGCGGGTCATAACGTTGGTGAGGAAACCGTGCCCTGAGCCTAGAGTGTGGTGGAGCTCTGTCCGTCTCCTCGTCAGGAGCAAGAATGTGTCACCACTTTACTGTGCCCATGGGCACTGGGGAAGGGGGGGGGGGGGACATCAGGGGCAAAGCAGTGAGTACCCTCAGGCCGTCTCTCTCTCTCTCTCTCTCTCCCTTTCTTATTGTGACTTTCTGATATCCATTCAAAGGGCAATTAATGAATGCATACTAACTTTGAAGTCGGGGGTATTTGTGCGAGGGGCATGGATTGGGGGGCGGCTAGTGTGTGTGTGTGTCATGGTTTTTATAGGGGGTGTCCCCCGAGACGCACACACACACACACACACCCTGGACCACCCCCGTCCTCTGTGATGGAGGGGCCACATTGAGCTCTATCACGGTTTGAAGTGAGAGGGTGAGAGGAGCCGGCGGAGGTCAAGTTGAATGGAGCGCCATAGAATAAGGAGCCTCTTTATCCACTACTAGGGGGCAGTATATGTACTAGAAGGATGGCAGAAGAGGGTGTGTGTGTGTTTGTGTGTGGTCGTGTCTGTGTTTGGCTGCATGTGTGTTGTGGGTAAGAATATGGGAACGTTTTTTTCTAAGAAAATACTATTTATACTGATATAAATAGTTTTCAGAAATGATTGACCATGATTTCTAAGTTTTTCAGACCAAGAACTGCGGGACATAACATAGGCGAGGAAACCGTGCCCTGAGCCTAGAGTGTGGTGGAGCTCTGTCCGTCTCCTCGTCTGCAGCAAGAATGTGTCACAACTTTACTGTGCCCATGGGCACTGGGGAAGGGGGGGGGGGGACATCAGGGGCAAAGCAGTGAGTACCCTCAGGCCGTCTCTCTCTCTCTCTCCCTTTCTTATTGTGACTTTCTGATATCCATTCAAAGGGCAATTAATGAATGCATACTAACTTTGAAATCGGGGGTATTTTTGCGAGGGGCATGGATTGGGGGGCGGCTAGTGTGTGTGTGTGGGTCATGGTTGAGCCGGCAGAGGTCAAGTTGAATGGAGCGCCATATAAGGAGCCTCTTTATCCACTTCATCCAACTGCAATCTCTGCATTATATATTATAGGGCACGCCATATATGGGGAAAAATAAAGAAAATAAGAACAATTAAAACCAACCAGTGATATGGATGAGGTCTGGATAAGTCTGTGGGAGAGGCGTCAGGGCTGCCGTGGAGGGGCATGGTCAGAGAGACGGGCAGCTGTCAATCAGCAGAGCTGTGTGTATCACCGACCACTGAACAACACTAAGTCTGACCTGTTGAAGCTGTTTCCTCTGTGTCAGATTCTGGTTGCATAAACCTATTTGCTACACGAAATACATAGCTTTTAAGACTCCAAAATAAAACATGTATAATGTGTTTTCTTGCTGTAAAAAGTCTAAATATGAGTCACATCCAGACGTCCAAGTCTGCTGTGTATTCTGGGATGGATTATTTATTTATCATTCAGCTTTATTCATGGCTGTTCACCCCGGACCTCAGCTACTCACTGTCAGCTCCAGGAAGTCAGACGATGGAGGGATTAGCACCCACAACCTGTCTGTGGTACATGTGAACATGACGTAGTTCCTGGCAAGAGATATTGGAAAGAGAAGTGCTTTAGATTTACTCCTGTATTTCCTGTGTTTCTATGAGATGTCGCTGGTTTCCATTGGATGTGGTTGGTCTCTATTGGATATTGCTGGTCTCTATGGGATGTTGCTGGTCTATGTTGTTGGTCTCTCTTGGATTTTGCTGGTCTATGTTGTTGGTCTCTCTTGGATGGTACTGGTCTCTATTGGATGTTGCTGGTCTCTATTGAATGTTGCGGGAATCTTGGATGTTTCTGGTCTATGTTGCTGAACTCTATTAGATGTCACTTGTCTCTTGGATCTTGCTGGTCTCTATTGTATGTTGCTGGTCTATATGAGATGTTGCTATTCTCTATTTGATGTTGCTGGTCTCTATTGGATATTGCTGGTCTCTATTGGAGGTTGCTGGTCTTTGTTGCTGGTCTCTATTGGATGTTGCTGGTCACTATGGGATGTTGCTGATCTCTATTGGATGTTGCTGGTCTATGTTGATGGTCTCTATCAGATGTTGCTGGTCTCTATTAGATGTTGCTGGTCTCAATTGGATGTTGCTGGAATCTATTGGATGTTGCTGGTCCCTCAGAGATATTGCTGGTCTCTATTGGATGTGGCTGGACTCTGCTGGATTTTGCTGGTCTATGTTGCTGGTCTCTATCAGATGTTGCTGGTCTCTATAAGATGTTGCTGGTCTCAATTGGATGTTACTGGTATACATTGGATGTTGCTGGTCTCTCAGGGATAATGCTAGTCTCTATTGGATGTTTCTGGTCTCTATTGGATGTGGCTGGTCTCTAAGGGATGTAACTGGTCTCTATTGGAAGTTGCTGGTCTCTATGGGATGTTGCTTGTCTATATTGGACGTTCCTGGTCTCTATTTTATGTTGCTGGTCTCTTTTTGATGTTCCTGGTCTCTATGGGATGTTGCTGGTCTATGTTGCTGGTCTCTATTGGATGTTGCTGGTCTATATGTGATGTTTCTGGTCTCTATTGGATGTTGCTGGGCTCTATTGGATGTTTCTGGTCTATGTTGCTGGTCTGGGATGTTTCTGGTCTCTATTATTTTACTGGTCTCTATTGGTTGTTTCTGGTCTATGTTGCTAGTCTATATTGGATGTTGCCGGTCTCTATGAGATTTTGTTGGTCTCTATTTGATGTTGCTGGTCTCTATGGGGTGTTGCTCGTCTCTATTGGATGTTGCGGGTCTCTATTGGGTGATGCTGGTCTCTTTTGGATGCTGCTGGTCTATGTTGCTGGTCTATATTGGATGTTGCCGGTCTCTATGAGAGTTTGTTGGTCTCTATTTGATGTTGCTGGTCTCTATTGGGTGTTGCTCGTCTCTATTGGATGTTGCGGGTCTCTAAGGGGTGATGCTGGTCTCTTTTGGATGCTGCTGGTCTATGTTGCTGGTCTCAATTGGATGTTGCCGTTCTCTATTGGATGTTGCCGGTCTCTATTGGATGTTACTGGTCTCGATGGGAAACAGAGAGAGAGAGACAGTGAGTCAGGCATCCCCTGTGCCTCTGACTCCATCGTTGTTCCCCGCCGGCCCCCCCCCCCCCCCCCCCCCCCCCTCTCTCTCTCTCTCTCTAGTTCTCTCATTACTGACTCCAATGAGAATGAACGTGACATTTGGATGGTGATACTGGCTCTACACTCTGGAACTTTGCACAACAGTGTCAACACGGTGTGCTTTCTCTCCCACTCTTCCCACTGTCTCTCTCTCTCTCTCTCTCTCTCTCTCACTCTCTCTCTCTCTCTCTCTTTCTCTCTCTAGTTCTCTCTCTCTCTCTCTCTCTCTCTCTCTCTCTCTCGCTCTCTTAGCTTTGAAGGTCAGGGCTCCTCTTAAAAAGTCAAAGAACATCCTCCGCCTACCAACACACACTCACACACACTCAACCACACAAACACACCCACCAACACCACACACACAGACCACACTACAAACAATCACACCACACACACACACACACACACACACACACACACACACACACACACACACACACACACACACACACACACACACACACACACACCACAAACAAACATAGACACTAAACACAAGTGTTCTTTTCCTTACCCCGCCAAAACGCGGGGCCCAGATGGGCTGTCAGTAGAGCCATAATGGGCCGGCATCTGGCCGGACTTCTATGTACTGCTTAATGCAGTGGGCCTGGCACTCAGCAGCCCCCGGCCCGCCCACAGCAATACACCACTTGTCTCCCCTGCCTTTGTTTTGTTTTGGGGCCTTTCTCTTTTTTTTCTTATTTTGGAAGGGCGGGGGTGGGGGCAACATGTCACAATTTACCACTGAGCAACACCCCCCCCTCCAGCCTGAAGGCGCTGCTCACTTGACCAGGGAAGGAAACAGCAACACATAAGGTCGCTGGACTCCCCCTGTCCCCCAAAGCTCTCTCTCTCTCCCGCTCCATCTCTCTCTCTCTCTCTCTCTCTCTCTCTCTCTCTCTCTCTCTCTCTCTCTCTCTCTCTCTCTCTCTCTCTCTCTCTCTCTCTCTCCCTTTCTCGTGTTAATGCATAAACACACGCAACAAACACATGCACAAACAAATACACCCCCCCCCCCCCCACCCCCCCCCCCCCCACACACACACACACACACACACTGTGGGTTCTGTGTCTACAACCTCAGTGGACATTAAGCCTTATTATCCCCACCCGTTAATCCCCCCTCTCCCCCCCCCCCCCCCAACACCAGGCATCAGTTTAGTGAAATTAAACAGTTTTCTTTCCCAAACCCCATCCCCCCTCCCCGACACACATAGTACTCACTTCCTAAACACCACAATCTATCCCCCCCCCCCCCCCCTCTCTCTCTCTCTCTCTCACTGATGCTCTGGAAGAGAGAGAGAGAGAGAGGTTGTGTTTACAAGGTTGTGTAAACACTGCACTTCCACGTCCAGTGCTCACAGCAGGCGGCAGTGAGAGCTGTGTCGAAGGCACGGTGGCACCAGGCTGTAATCTGATTGGCTGAGGTTTACTCGCCGCTGTTGGCCCGAATGGATGCGATCGGATCAGGGTGGCACGCGGCGGCGTCATGGTAAAGAGGGGTGTGTGTGCGTGAATACACACACACACACACACACACACACATACCTCACCCACACACACACACACATATGCTTGCACACAGCAACATGTCACCCCCACCTCACGGGGCAGGTGACAGCCTCCTCGGAGGGAGGGGCGGGCAAAGCCATGATAGATTCCACAGATGGAGCGTGCAAATCGCCTGCAAAGACCCTCGACTCGGTGGGCCAACAAAGACCAGAGAGAGAGAGAGAAAGAGAGAGAGAGAGAGACAGTGGGAGGAGAGAGAGAGAGAGACAGTGGGAGGAGAGAGAGAGAGAGACAGTGGGAAGAGTGGGAGAGAAAGTACACTGTGTTGACACTGTTAACACACTGTTGCATAGTTCCAGAGTGTAGAGTCCAGTATCACCATCCAAATGTCACGTTCATTCTCATTGGAGTCAGTAATGAATGTATCAGCGGGCCTGAATGCAGCAGGAGAGCAATCATGATGAAGAAGTTCATGTTGTGTGTGTTGAAGACCCGAGTGGTGCTGGGCGGTTGCTATGCCCCTGAGGTCCACAGCCCTGCTCTTCCCCACGGCTCACTGAAAGGGGTCTGCTAGGGGAGCCGGCATGAAAGCCTCCGCCTGCTCCTCCAGAGGCTGGCTGGCGGAGGCCGGGGGATGGAGCGGGTTGGGCTGGAGGAGGAAGAGGTGGGGGGGAGAGGGTTGGCTACAAAGGCATTGTCTCGTTCCCTCACTATGTCCGATCCAGAACAACTCCCAAATCCCTGTGAGCCTAGGCATCCCATATCCCTCCACCTCTAGAAACACACCCACCCCACCCTATCCCCACCCTGACCCACCTTGCCCCGCCCTGCTCCACCCTGCCCTGCTCAGCCCTGCTCCACCCGGCTACACCCAACTACACCCTGCCCCACCCGGCTTCAGCCAGCTACACCCTGCCCCACTCTGCCCACCCTGCCTTGCTGTTGTAAAGTTGTGTGCGTGTTTATCTTGGTGTGTGTGTATGTATGTGTGTGTGTTTGTGTGTATGTGTGTGTATATGTGTGTCTGAATGTGCAAGTGTGTGTGTGTGTATGTGTGTGTGTATGTGCACGTCTGTGTTTATCGTCTATCGTCTCAGTGTTTATGCAACTGTGCAGTTTCTCGTGAATCCAAAAAAATGGCATGTCCATAAAAGCTCAATCTTCAAGTGTGTGACACTAGAAAATGAGAATTCTCTGCTCTGCTCTTCTTCTTGACTCCCCCCCCCCCAATTCCCACAGTTGAATGTTTCTTGAGCAAACTGCTGCGAATGAGTTAGTTTAGTGCAACACTGTTAACTATACAACTAATGCAGTGTTGCACCTTAACTCCCCCTCATGGGGGGAACTAACACAGTGTTGCATACAAACTCCCTTGCACTGGAGGAGCATTATTGAAGCACCAACTTGGCCGCCTTGCGCTGGTGTGAGCAGGTCAGGAGCAGGGCTGGTAGGATGGCCTTCACAATGACTATCAGCAGCCTGAGGAGCAGAGGACGAGCGGGGCCACATGGCTGCTGTCAGGACCCCTGATGTAACTTAAGCTCAATCTCTGTAAAACCCGTCATCCATGACCACGACAGACACGTTGTTTGGCGTTTATTCTCCCATGTCGTGTTGTATCTATAGTGATCAGATGAAGTCACACATTGCCCCTGCCTGAAAGATATGAGGATATAGTCATGTGTGTGTGGGGGTATGTGGGTGCGTTGGTTTGTGTGTGTGTGTGTGTGTGTGTGTGTGTGTGTGTGTGTGTGTGTTTGTGTATGTGTTTGTGCATGCGTGTGTGTGTGTACTAAGTGTGTGTGTGTGTGTGTGTGTGTGTGTGTGTGTGTGTGTATTAAATGTGTGTGTGTGTGTTTGTGTGGGCCGTTTGCCTATGTGAGACTAACCACTGTCATTGTGTGAGTTGGCTGAACCTGGATCTGATCCAATCTGGGACCTAGGATCAGACCGGGTGCACTCTACAATAACAACAATAACAACATGAGAATAGATGGAGGAGAGCGCGGTGGGAACGATTCATTTCCCCTTCTGCTGAATGGCTCCTGGGTAAACGGAGCAGCAGGCACCTGGCACTCCATCAAGCCCACCAATACACCACCCCACCATCCCACCCCACGCCACCACCACCCACACAGGCACCCTGTCCCGAATCCCTGCCACCATTCCACTAAGTACCCTGTCCTAACCCTGGATGCTCAGACACGTACATACACACACACACTCACACAAAGGAAGGCCCCTGGAACCAAAGCGATCCTTTGTGTGGCTCTCAGCCCGGCGGGCCCCTGCGGTGATGCGGCGTCTTGTCCACTGGGGTTACCCCTGAGGCAGGGAATATCTCTTATGAATGGACGTATGTCTCGGCACATGATCACTGGGAAGAGAGCCTGATGCTGTGTGTGTGTGTGTGTGTGTGTGTGTGTGTGTGTGTGTGTGTGTGCGTGCGTGCGTGCGTGCGTGCGTGCGTGCGTGAGTGTGAGGGTGAGGGTGTGTAGTGTAGTGAGTGTCAAGAAAAGAAAAACTAAATGGTCCCTTGACAGCTTTCTGTAAACATGGATGGTAGAACACAGACGGGGCATGTTGTTGTTTCTCACATGACTTTATGCTCCTCGATGGTCAATCAGTCACGTTCCATTCAACGTGAAGTTCCACACCATGGCTTCACACCGCCTAATATGTTCAGAGCACGACACTGGAATCAGCTGGTGTTTTGCAAGTGCTTTTGGTGTTTTGCAAGCTGATTTTATTCCTTGCTTATGAATGAGATATATAAATGTTAAACTCCTATTGTGGTTACTAATGAGGCACTAATCCCATCATTAATCAAACATCTTTAATAAGATAAACGTATTCCATGTCTAATCACATGTCTAATGTCATGTCTAATGTCATTTCTAGTTTCATCGTAGTTTCATGTCTAATGTCATGTCTAGTTTCCTGTCTAGTGCCATGTCTAATGTCATGTCTAGTTTCATCGTAGTTTCATGTCTAATGTCATGTCTAGTTTCCTGTCTAGTGCCATGTCTAATGTCATGTCTAGTTTCATGTCTGGTTTCATGTCTAAGGTCATGTCTAAAGTCATGCTCTCTCAATGCTGGAGTCTGGTTCTGACTCCTCCCATGATGTTATGAGCCTGGTTCTGACTCCTCCCATTATGCTTTGAATCTAGTTCTGACTCCTCCCATGCCTCCACCAGGGAGCCTCTCTGAAGATTGCTCGGAGGTGGAGTCGGAGCCTAGCCTGCCCCTGAAGAGGAAGCAGAGGAGGAGCCGCACCACCTTTACGGCGGAGCAGCTGGATGAGCTGGAGCGGGCCTTCGAGAGAACCCACTACCCCGACATCTACACCCGCGAGGAGCTGGCCCAGCGCGCCAAGCTGACGGAGGCCCGCGTGCAGGTGGGCGGAGCTATCCATCTGCAGGTCACAGTGGTAGGAGAAAGGAACCTCTATCCAACAAGAACCTTTTGAAGCCTGCAGAACTACAGGCCTGTATGTAGGGCTACAGGCCTGTCGCTAGGGCTACAGGCCTGTCTATACGGCTACAGGCCTGTATGTAGGGCTACAGCCCTGTCTATAGGGCTATAGGCCTGTCTATAGGGCTACAGGCCTCTATGTAGGGCTACAGGCCTGTCTGTAGGGCTACAGGCCTGTATGTAGGGCTACAGGCCTGTATGTTTGAACCGTAAAGTGAAATAATGTATTAAAGAACAGCATACATAGATAAAGATATGAATTCAATGGATTCTTATCACATTATTTTACTGTAGACAATATTTGGTGGGTCCTCGGCCTACAGCACTTCTGCAGTGGGTCCCAGCAGGAAACGGCAGCTATGTGGGGACGTATGTGTATTCCTATGAGTATGTGTACATGGGTAGTGTCGGAGTGACAGGGACAAGTCCCGCACAGGCTTTAGCTCATTGTTGTTCTTTAATGCGTGTCACATGTCTAGTGAACCTATTCCCCTTTAGTTACTTTACCACACACCTCATATATCCACCCCGTCCTCACACGACAACATTCAGAATATAAATATGTAACCTCCAGAAACAAAGTATTTGTGTAGGTATTGACTGCGATGTGATTTAGCGTAGCGTCTGTTAGCACACTGATCTGGCGTTGTCTCTCCAAGGTCTGGTTCAGCAACAGGCGAGCACGCTGGCGTAAGCAGACAGGAGCCAATCAGCTCATGGTGTTTAATCAGCTGATCCCAGGGGGGTTCCCGCCCTCAGCCATGTCCGGTATCCCCTCGTATCAGCTGTCTGACAGCCCCTACCCATCCCCGTCACAAGGTACTACACCCACCCCCACCTAGCACCAGGTGCTACACCCACCCCCACCTAGCACCAGGTGCTACACCCACCCCCACCTAGCACCAGGTACTACACCCACCCCAACCTAGCATCAGGTACTACACCCACCCCCACTTAGCAACAGGTGCTACACCCACCCCAACCTAGCACCAGGTGCTACACCCACCCCCACTTAGCAACAGGTGCTACACCCACCCCAACCTAGCAACAGGTACTACACCCACCCCAACCTAGCAATAGGTACTACACCCATCCCCACTTAGCAACAGGTACTACACCCACCCCCACCTGGTCATGACATTAGGATATTAACTAAATTCTAGAATGCATTTCTGTATTGGATTAGTATTAAATGAATAGCGTTAAATACAAACTTAATGAATGATGCATAATATACAATGATATTACATCTAATACAGTGTAACCCTCAGTGGAATAAACAGGTATATTGTGGTGGTCTATGTGTGTGATACTGTCATCAGATCATCCATCCCGGTCTTTAACACATGGTGTCCTCCTCAGGGTCCGAGCCCCCCCCCAGCACGGTGCACCGTCCCCAGCCGCTGCCCCCCTCCTCGGGCCACCAGGGTTCCGCAGGAGGGCAGGGGGACGGGGCCTACTGCCTGGCCCCTGCACGCCACTCCTTCTCTGGCTACTCGGACAGCTTCGGGGGCCCCCCCAACCCCATGACCCCCCCGCTGGGGAGCGTACTGCCTCCGCAGGTAAGCGCCAGGGACCCAGGGGGTTCAGGTCGCGGTGCAGAAACAGCTTTCTGTGTCGTGGTTCTCAGGGCATGCGTTCTTTATGTGGTTGGCTCATTAGACCGCTCTCTGGTTGTGAAGGGGTCAACATGTTGACACACTCATGCACCCACCGCTGCAGGGAAGGGCCAAACCACGCCGCTTTGTAGACGTGAAGACATTTACATTTACATTTAGGGCATTTAGCAGACGCTTTTATCCAAAGCGACTTACAATAAGTGCATTTGTTACAATAAGTACATTTGTCATAAGAAGTGAAACAATATATCGCTGTCGGTACAGTAAAGATGTTCATAGAACCAAGTGCAAGTATTACAATCGCTAGGCTAACCCATTCCCCGTGTAAAGCAATGATAGCAGCTACTGTAGATGCTAGACAATTAAGTACCTTGAATAAGTGCAATGTACAAGTGCCAGGACGTACAACATTCAATGGTGGCTGTGCATTTACATTTACATTTAGGGCATTTAGCAGACGCTTTTATCCAAAGCGACTTACAAGAAGTGCATTTGTTGCAATAAGTACATTTGTCATAAGAAGTGTAGATGTTACAATCGACGTCAAATACTATAACAGTTATGTTTTCATAGTGCTGATTCATCTTAGACGACTACTGGAGGGAATGGGATTTTCCATTTCAATTATTTGGAAGCCACTAAGTGGACACAAACATACATTTATCATGTCATAGCCTAGCAGAATGAGACTGCATTAATTTAACAAAACCTTCTTTAACAAACGTCTGTACTGATTTGATGAGGTAAAGAATTTGACTGCTAGTAGAACAGCAACACTGAACATCAAGAAGAATAGATGGAGGCCTAAAATAAAAGACATTCAATTCACATTGAACACAGTCTTAAGAGGCGGAAATATGACCCATAAGCTACTTTCTGAGGTCTTTAAACAAAGACAAAACACGGTTATCTAAGTGTACATAATGTTTAGTCTACAGTGTGAATTGGACAGACTGAATTGGACATGATTAAACCGCTGATGTGCCAGTGATAGCCAGCAGCCTAAATTTCAACTGTAGTCCTTTGGCAAAATGTTAAGCTAGGCACAGGATGGTTAAAAAAAGTGGGTGTGCTGTTTGTATTAAAGAATACACACAGCAATATATAACAACAGTATAACATGATGCCAATAGACATATAACCATTCATACAAACCACCATAGGTTAGAAAGGACAGCTACAAGAATACATAGCAACAGACAAACATGAACTCAGCTTAAATACTAACGAAGGTGTTCACATTTTTGATTGCTTAAAAGCCAGTTCTTAAAGGAGAATATCACTGGAGGAGACATGAATCTGTATTGAAAGTGGGTCATTTATGTAGTCGATTAGTAACATAAATTTCAAATTTTGTGCCATCTTGACCGAAAAGATGCAGACAGTGACTTTTTGGCGCTTTTGGATTGAAGTTGACAATTCCCAAAATGCCAAATAATTTTTCACTCCCTGAGGGACATAACATAACAGCCAATAAGCGTTCACTCTCTGCAGTCCAGAGTGAACAGCAGCATGAAGGAGAAGTGATTGTTGCCGTTTGCGGACTCCCGTAGCTCTATATCTAAATAATATTATATAATATAATGTAAAGGTATCTATATATTATAATATAATATAAATTATAATATCACGGCCATAAGCTGTGTGCGCGTCTGGATGATATGATGAATTAAAGACTGCTACGGGTTCTCGGACGTCTCTGGTACTTCGACAACAAGTTAAAACTCGTATTGGGGGTTATCTGGACCAGAGTCCTGCATGAGTTCGGGTACCCGACGGGTGACCCGCACAATTTGGATGAAACGGGTGAAAAATAATGTACTGTGTCGGACCCGGACAAAGGTCGGATCGGACGCCTGAACAGCGCGGGTCGGTTGCGGGTTTTGCGATTGCGAGCGAGACGTCTCCGGTGCTGGAGATGTTATTCAGGAGCGGAGGAGTAAACTAAAACCGTCCACAGTGGATGATGTGCTTTTTTTGCACCGCAATCTAAAGCACCACGACAAACACCACATAGTGTAAGTCCCTGGCGTTTCATCTAATAGCTGGTTCAGACTAAACGATTTCAGCCCGATTTTGCCCCGCAAAAATGAATACGATCAATAGCAAGAAGAATAATGCTAATAAAGAAAACATGAGAAAATGGAACAACATAATGGAGACAACTTTGGTTGAAATGTCCACAAAGGAGTTCCATGATAGGGTGAAGGGATACAGGCTGCCGAGAAATATCCGACGCCCTTGATCTACCCGGTAAGTTTTGAGCCAACAGCTGTTGACGTGCTAATAGCTATCATAACCTATCATAAACCTCAAACCGCCAGCATAATGCCTAGTGCTAGGTACTCGGGATCCATTGTTGACGCTCTGTTGCTAGGCTACGTTGTTGCTGCGGGTAATTTGTATCGCTCATGTCACGCGCAACGCAAATACTGTGAGGAGTTGCTGCATTGAGCAGATATAAAAACCACTGGAACCTTTATGACAAAAATGTAGAAAACATTTATGTCAGTTCTAAACCTTAGATTTTCTAAATATCTTACAAACGTGAATGATACAAAGTAAAGAGAATCGCACCCTCGAATCTTGTACTGCGGTCAAACCAGCCGACCCATCGAGATCGGCAGTCAAGCCAGCCGACCCAGTTTTTTGCTGTACCTGATTCAATTTAAAAAAAATGCCCTGTTATTCCAGGCTCATTTCACTTTAGGGTTATAGTTCACGACCCCATAGGGTCACCCAAGAAGTTTCAGGACATTGTGATGTGTAGTTTCAACATAAAAGTCCACCAAAAATTCAAATAAGATACATATTACATATGATTTTGGATTCAATTAAAAAAAAAAAAAAATGTGTAGTTTCAAATTAAAAGCCCACTAGATATTGAAATATTACACATGTTTGGTGGGCTTTTATTTTGAAACTACGCATCAGAATGTCCTGAAACTTCTTGGATGACCCTATGGGGTCGTGAACTATAATCCTTATATGAATTGAGCCTGGAATAACAGGGCATTTTCTTTTACATTTAATCCAAAATCATATTTAGTATGTCTCATATTTGAATGTTTGGTGGGCTTTTATTTTGGAACTACACATCCGAATGTCCTGAAACTTCTTGGGTGACCCTATGGGGTCGTGACCTATAACCCTGCAGTGAAATGAGCCTGGAATAACGGGGCATTTTCTTTTAAATTTAATCCAAAATCATATTTAATATGTCTCATATTTGAATGTTTGGTGGGCTTTTAATTTGAGTCTGGCATAACAGGGCCTTTGCTTTTAAATCTCCAATAAACTATTGGCATAAGCTTACATTTGTCAATTAGTTGGGCTTTTATCGTGAAAATAGATACAACGTCCGTACATTTCCTTTGATAGTATTTGCTTTTAATGACTGTCTTTCGGTATGTACCAGACAAATGCTTTTATTTTGAAACTAGTTCTGAGGCGCTGAGGCGCTATTACCGTAATGGCAAGTATATACAGGTACAGCAAAAAACTGGGTCGGCTGGCTTGACCGCCGATCTCAATGGGTCGGCTGGCTTGACCGCTGTAATCTTGTAGTGTGGCCAGTCTTCTGACGAGACAAGGCCCGATTTCCTGGCTCTGTGATTGTATAGTGTAACATGTTAAATCGGGGAGGAATATCTGAGAATCGTATAGTCTGAACCAGCCATATGTGTCTAATTTTCCTTCGGGTGTGGGTCGGGGGTCGGTATCAATTTATAGCGGGTCTGGTTGTGTGCGGAATGTAATTTGCGGGTACGGGCGGGTGCGGGTTTGCAAAATAAGACCCGTGTATTGATTCTCAGCCAGGGTGTAGAAGGAATGGGGGAAGAAACGTTGGCTTTGACTCTCTGAAGTCCAGATTGAAACGCAACTTCAGATTCATGTGGAAGGACCAGAGACGTCGGAGAACTTGACACAGTTGTCTATTCATAATATCATCCAGAGGCGCACACAGCTTTCGGCCGTTGTATTATATATTATATTATCGATGTCTATATATTATATAATATAATTTAGATATAGAGCTCCAGGTATCCCGCCGGAGCTCCCAGAGTGTTCTAGAATATCTTATAGAACACGGCCAAAAGTTGTGTGCGCCGGATGATATTATGAATAAACTGCTGCGTCTCTAGTAGCCTACTACATCATTGCTTCTTTAGCGCTTGTGTGATCTACTGGTCACACCGGTTACACGGAACTGTCAAAATCCATACCTTAGCGCAAATTCACCCTATATCATATACCCCTAAGTCCCACCCACTGGCACTGATCTTAAATAGGTCTGTAGTGTCAGTGGGTCCCACCCCCTAGGCGGGTTTGAAAATGAGGAGTGCTTGTAGTTTTGGAGTTTTCGTAATTTTGCGTCATTTAAAGCAGGGAGTATTAGAGGTAGATACGGATCTCTCCTGTCTCAGGGGTTATGCAAGACCATTCAGAAATATGACTGGGTTTCTAACGATACAAGGCTTAATGCAAATGGGTGAAGTGTCCCTTTAAGACGGTGGGTGAATGTATGGTGGGAGGTGCAATTTCTAATCTCCACTGGCAATTGGTTCCATAGTTTAGAGGCTCTCACATAGAATCATAATTGACCAAAGGAGCTGGACCTAAGAAGTACTACACAGTACCCTCTTAGAGCAGACCTTGTGGTTCGGCTCTTGGATTTTCTCTGCTGTATAAAAGTGCAGAGTGGTGGGGAGCCTTGCCATTGATAATCTTAAAAGTGAGGCAGTATGTTTTTAAATATTTTTCCAGCTGAGCAAGTTACTTTTGCCAAGGATGTAATAGGGGTGGTAAAGCTTTGGTTTTCTGTCCAAAACTTTAAGCGCTTGTTTGTGAAGTAATAAAATAGGCCTTTATGTTGTGTTATTCACCTGAATCCAACTCGTCATACATTATGTTAAGTGGGAAATTATCATATCATTCATATAGAGCTTTGCTGCAGGTGTTGTCAGACATTTCCTTATATATCTGAAGCTGGCTAGATTGTATTTAGTTATTTGCGTTACCTTTCTCACTTGGTTTTTGAGTAGTGTCAAGGATAATACCTAGATATTTAAAATACGTAACTGTTTGAACGACCTCCCCAGACACATACACCTTGGGTTCACACTGTCTTCTTTAAATTGAGATACAACTGTGAGTCAGCAAGCCCCTTATATACATGTACCATTGTATCATTGGGTTTGGCAGCAGCTTGGGCTTTGGTTTTTTCATGAACTTAATTTACTGTATCATCAGCATACATCTGAACTTCACACCAAGTGCATACTGATGGCAGGTAATTTATATAAAGGCTGAACAGAATAGGGCCCAGGATAGATCCCTGGGGTACACCCAGTTCGTTCCTCAGGGGTGGTGATGTATCACCACTAACCCTTACTCACTGAACTCTATTTGACAGATATGATCTCATCCAGTTAATAACACTGGTTGAGAAATTAAAAAATTAGTATTTGATGATAGACAGTGCCAATATTTTTTGAGATCTGGAAAATTGCTCCAACTATGTTTCCTTTGTCCATTTGATTTGATCTTTTATTTCCACTAAAAAACAATTTGCTGTCTTGATTGGCTCTAAAGCCGTTGATTCGGTGGAGAAGGTTCATTATTTCTTGATGCCAGAATGAAGAGGAGATTGTGCATTCAATAGCCGTTTAAAATCATAGCTGTATAGTTGTATATAGTTGACGAAAAGTGGCGAGAAAAACACCTTGTGTTTTGAACCACTAAATCAATCAAATGTGTATTTTAAGCTCACACAGACAAACACTCACTGACACACACACACACACACACACACACACACACACACACACACACACGCACATACACAGAAACACACACACAAATGCACACAAACGGGTAAGGATATTTTTATCTCAAATAGTTTTTTTAATTATATAATATAATGTAATATTCAAAAGTAAGGATTGTAGGTAAACATATATGATCGTCGCTTGCTTTGGCTTCCATCAACCAATGTCTGGATTCTTAAATAAAATGACTTTTTCTTCTTTTTTTTATGTTAAGACTTCAATTCTAACAATCGACAGAATCAATACTTATTTAGCATACCATCTTAAGTTACACGAGAAGCACATCTGGGTCTGGAAAAAGTCAATTCCTAATGTCATTTTTCAGAAATACAATTCACCATTCAGAGCACCATTCTGGCAGTAACTCAGAGAGGCCCCGGCCTGAGTGTTTGAGTGCGTCTTAAACCCAGCTTCTCCATCCCTGCTGGGGACGGACTCTGGTCCCCCTCCTCCCCCCGAGCGTCTCCCTGAACTCCTCCGCATTACACATGCCAGGCAGACAGCTCCGCTTACATCCACACAACGCTTGTTTACACCGGCACCATGCAAGTCAACCCCTCTCTTTAACCAAAACACCACGCGGTGAGGCCCCTCAGACAGGGTCTGGGGGACTATGGCCCAAAGGTGAATATCAAGAACCGATCACTAAAAACACATATATACATGTATATATACAAATATATAAATATATATATATATATATATATATATATATATATATATATATATATGTGTTTTGAACGCGTCACACGTGTGTAACATTACATGCCATTGCACTACGTCATTCTGTGATGAGCTTTTATCTTATACGACTCAGAATAAACACATTTTCCATTTGTAATATGTGCGCAGACGCAGCCTATGCATTCTATAAATAAAAACAGGACTGCGCACGTAGGGTCTAGACATGACAAGAGCAGTGAGCATATTCATATGGAACGCACACTCTCAGGCTAATCGTGACTGTTACGACCCCAAATAGTATCCAGGGGGATCAGGGGAGTAACAAAGAATATTTTAGTTTCCGGGGGACAAGGAGGAGACACAGACAGAGGTAACGGTAAGCAAAAAGGTTTATTGACATGCCAAAGAACTAAGAACCACTTTCCCAAAAGAGGAAAGCACGAAACAAAAGAACCAACTACAAACCACCCAAATAGTCTACTACTCACAACCAATAGCTCACTACCCTCACAAGATCACACCAACAACGGCACTCGGTCACTAGTTCCACCACACAACAATCGTCGACCGCTTGCTGGCACAAAAAGGAAGAGGTGTGTGCTTGTCTGCTCCCAGCTAATATAGCCATCAGGTGAGCACAGGTGCACTCAATTTCCTGATTGCTAGGGTTGCAATCAGAAAGGGGGGGAAAGGGCATCAGTCTGGGGAGAGAACACAGTGAAACACAAACACAACATAAACACAACACACTACGTCCGTAACAGTGACTGATACTCTGATGTTATGTTTCACAGGACAGAGACAGAGCACCGGTGTCCTACAGTCTCATGTTATGTTTCACAGGACAAAGACAGAGCACCAGTGTCCTTTAGTCTCATAGGAGACTATAGGAGAGAGAGTTCATCTCTCATAGGAGAGAGATCTGTAGAGAGAGAGAGGCAGAGAGCGAGAGAGGGAGCAGTGGTTGAATTGCCCCACCAGCTTCGGGGGGGGGGTCAGTATTTCCACTGGGTGGGCGATGGCGTCATTAGAAAGCCCTGCCTCTATATTCATACCTACATCATTACAAACCTACAGTGTGTAGCCTACATTCTTCTGAAATTGTATAAAATGCCTATGCCAGGTACATTCTTCAGAAACGGTATAAAATGCCTATGCCAGGTAGCTAATTCTGAAGAAAGAAACACATGCTAACCGATATCTTGGGGAAACAACAAACAACACCAACAACAACAACAACATCAAGAAAGGATTATTGGAGCATTTTCGTGATTGCTCATTCATGTGACCTGCAAGTTGGGGCAGCAGCGCGCTGAATGCGGGCTGCAGGCTAACTGACGTGACTGTCAATAAGTGAACACTGAACAAGATTATCAGCTTCAAACGGCTACACTACACTTCAAACAACAACTAGGCTAAAAACCTAATTTAGTTGACATTTTTTCACAACTCATAAGGAACCTCCACCTTGATACCGTAGCTCTCCACGCAGCTCTATTGGTAACGACAAACACACAAAATCTGCATCACTGCCAGTGCGTGTTTCGTATTGGAGCAATTGTCGAGTGATGTCAAGTAAACAAAAGTCAAGGAAGCTGAAGGAGCAAAAAGGTACAGTCCACTGAAGGGGTGTTTGAAATCGTATGTTTATTCCTTGCATGATGAGCACAGATTGAGAAATAATATATAACCAAACACTTCACACATCAAGTATTTCAGTACCCCCCAAACTGTCGTTTTAGTCCCTTTTAGGGGGGGTCCAAATCCCATTCGAGGGGGTCAGACCCCCCCCCCCCCCCCCCCCCCCCCCCCCGTAATTCGAACCCTGAGAGGGAAAATATGGAGCAACTTCCTGGTCCAATTCAACATGGATGCCTTCTTTCAAGTCCGCCCCACCCCAACCCTTAACCCCCAACCCTCCCCCGTGGTTGGGAAATTATTTAAGCAGCACCATGTGAGTGTGTGGATGTAGAATAATATGTCACTTAGAGGGCCAAGAGGGCCGAAAGAGTAGCATGAACCTGCTTCTTATTAGGACAGCCAGAGGGGCCCTGGGGTCCACACTCAGAGAGAGAGAGAGAGGGAGAGAGAAGGACAGAGAGAGAGAGAGAGAGAGAGGGAGGGAGGAGAGAGAGGGAGGAAGAGGGAGAGAGAGAGAGAAAGGATAGAGATAGGGAGAGATGGAGAGAGAGAGAGGAGAGTGGCTGCAGAGGTAAAGTGGATATGAGGCGTTTTACGTTTTAAAGGTAGCCGCAGGTCAAAGTGACGTGTCAGGTGGTCTCTTTTCATCACCCCCACATTCTGGGAACAATAATTGATGACGGACAGATGAGGTTCTTCTTAAGAGTGTATGTGTGTGCATATGTGCACACATATGGAAAGGGGGGGTTGTGCTCAGGTTGGTTTTGACCCAATCACAGACGGTCCGAACCGCAGCTCTTTTCCGTCGTTCCCCCCGCCCTTAATGTGATTATACAGCTCTAATGAAGAGCAGGTCAGCAGGCTGGTTCTTATTCCATGGTTCTGGAGCTTGCTGTGTCCCTCATCACTATCTCCAGCACATCTCTTATCACCAGCCTCATCCTGGGCGGCGGCCCGGACAACTTCAGGATAAGTAGAGCCTATAGTCTGAGACAAATTGCCTAATTCTTCCTCTTTGGTGCTAGCTTCTCTCTCTCTCCCTCTCTCTCTCCCTCTCTTTCTCTCTCTCTCTCTCTCTCTCTCTCTCTCTCTCTCTCTCTCTCTCTCTCCCCTCTTTCTCTCTCTATTTCTCCCCCTCTCCCTCTCTCTCTCTCTGGCGGTGTGGGAAATGGCCTTGCTATAAACGTTTGAGGGAGATTTTCTTTGTGTGTGTATGTATGTGTGCACGTGTGTGTGTGTGTGTGTGTGTGTGTGTGTGTGTGTGTGTGTGTGTTTGTGTGTGTGTGTGTGTGTGTGGATGCACGATGTGCACATTTTGTACAATAGTGAGCATAATATTATTTGTATCCGAGGCCTGGTGAAGAAACACACCCAATATCAGTCTACTTATTACACATCTGATACCAAACCCTCCTTATGGCCACCTTAAGCTGGCCTACCAAGGCCAGACTGTCTTGCTGATGGCTTACCACTGGTACCATGTGGGTGTGTCTCCCCAGGTGATGGGTCTCCTGAACCCCGGCGGCGCACCCCTCCAGCCCCAGAGCGAATACTCCCTCTCCCCGCCCCCCTCCAGCTGCAGCCTGAGCAGCGGGTCGGTCCCCCCGCCCAGCTCCCAGCCCTACTGCCCGGCCTCCTACGGGGCCTACAGCGTGGACCACGTGGCCTCATACCAGTACGGCCAGTATGGACAAGGTAAGGTCTACACGATACACATTCTAATCGGACTGAGACTGAATATGCGATGATGGTAGCAACCCAACGGAGGCCTTAAACAGGGCTTCACGCGTCCGTTTACTTCGAAAGACTGCGCCATTCAATAGAGAGGTGTCGATAAACGCATCATGTAATAATAAATAATGTAGAAACCCCAGTCGATAATGTTACAAATTTCTGAGCGCATAATATAATAACACTTTGCTAACTATTATAATTAACTATTACGTATACTATTACGTTCCTCCTTACATTATGAAGCAAGCATAATAATTTTCTACCTATAAGCCGTTTTCACACATTTTTGCCGCATTTGTATATCAGCAGATTCTACCCTGAGGGTGATTCACACTTAATGCTTTATATGCGGACATCAATGTCATTTAGACATCAGTAGAATCAATGGGGGGATTAGGGGGGTGGGCTTGCAAGGGCGGGATATGACGTAGGGTCAAAGTTCGTAAGAGGGGGGATAAGTGTGGCCACTGTAACTGTAGTTTGTTTTACCGTAGACAAAATGGAGGCAGAACAGGCGGAACTCATCGCAAAATGTTGCTAAATTGATACATTATATATTCTGTTGCCTCCACAAAATCTTAAGCATCGATCGATGAAAGATTGGAGCATGAGTTAGAGACAGATAGAAGAAACGACGAAGAAGAAAGGCGTCGCGAACGACTGGGTTAACAGAGAAAGAGAGCATGAGAAAACAGGGAGTGGAAGGATGGGACCCTATAATTTTCAGCTGACTGTTGTCAATAATACTTTTTCTTTAAAACATTTTCTATCACGTGCAGCTGTGGACAGATCTATTGTTTTATTATATGATGTGTACTTTTAGGGTTATGATATTTTTTAACCATTCAGCGAACAAAAGGCAACAGGCTGATTATCATTTAAGGGGCCACTCAATGACATGCAGAAGCATCATCAACACGCCCACTGAAGTGGTGTGAGATATACCGACTTTCTACTCCTCATTCACACATAAGGTCATTTACATTTCCTAAGGAGAAAATACTACCTCAGGGGTAGTATTATTCATACAATATTCAGGGTACAAATATCAGGATATGTTGTTCACACATACGGCCCATCAGGGGAATATCAGGACTTACACGTGTGTCTGAAAGCAGCTAGTGTGTAAGCATTTGATTACATTATTAAATGAGTCCATTTCTGGGTAACAGGGGTAATTGTTCAATGGAAATTGTAGTATACTATGTATGCAAATCAATTATTAAATAGCTTTTACTGTTATTCAGGGCTGAAAAGTGCATTGACATTATAAAATGCATGGCAACTACTATTGGTTAGTTGTATCATCATATCAAGTGTCCTGGCCAAGACAGGCAGCAGTAGCCTACAGTCACACATAGCATACCCACAAAACATGAAAAATAAAACAACTAAAACAGTCTGCATGGGGGAGGGGGGATATCAACATCACAAGACATTTTGGGAGGCTCAAGGAGCAGAGTAATATTAAGTATGAGCAACAGAGCGTGAAACCATTTTGGGAGGCTCAAGGAAGTGGCTCAATATTACAATTGAGCAACAAAGTGTAGTCTTGTGGTGGACTCTATAGACATAATCCACCATACTGTGTTATTGATAAGTTTTCGTTCTACACTTTAGGGACGACTCTTTAAGATCATGTGACTTGTTTGTTGATATGCCGATCGGCGCAATGTTTGAATTTAACAGTTTTAATGGTAACATGTGCTTGTGTGTGTGTATGCGGTGTGTATGTGTGTGCGTGCGGTGTATGTGTGCGTTTGCGCGTGCTGTGTGTGTGTGTGTGAGCTGCGGGCTGCTTTGCATGCATGTGTGTGCGTGCGTGTGTGCGGTGTTTGTGTATGCGGTGTCCTGCGCTGACTTTGTCTTGAAATGTCAGCGCGCGCGTGTGTGTTTCTGCGCGTGTGTGTTTCTGCGCCTGTGTGTATATGAGGTGTGTATGTGCGTGCGTGCGGTGTACGTGTGCGTTCGCGCGTGCTGTGTGTGTGTGTGTGTGTGTGTGTGTGTGAGCTTCAGGCTGCTTGGCACATGCGCACTGACCAACTTGAGTGACTTGCGCGACAGGCCTGCTTTAAATATTACTAAGATGTACCTTGCCAACCTACTTCCTGTCTACGTGAGTGGACATGGTCCTGCAAGATGTGGGGAGTTTTCAGAGAAGGGGCGGCTAATCTGGAAGTATATCAAAATATTTGGGTTACTTTTTGAAAGAAAAGCACTGTTTTTTTTCAATGACGATAACATTATATTAATCAGAAATACAGCCTAGATATTGTTAATAAGGTAAATGACAATTCTAGCTGGAAACTGGAGATTTTTCATGGAAAATCTAAATAGGAGTACAGAGGCCCCCTTCCAGCAACGATCACTTCAGTGTTCTGAAGGTACACTGTTAAGCTAATTGTGTTAAATGGCTAATTGATGATTAGAAAACACTTGTGCAATTATGTTAGCACAGCTGAAAATTGTTGAATAAAAGTGTGAGTCTTCATTGAAAACATTGTCTGGGTGACACCAAACTTTTGAACAGTAGTGTATGTATAAACCTATGTGTGTATATATATATATATATATATATATATATATATATATATATATATACACACCTATATATATTTACACCAATAATGATGAAATATATATGAGTAACATTAACATTATCGACTTTATTATCTGAAATTAAAATAGTCTTCTGCGGTGGTTTCAGAATACTGTTTTTGCTTTTTCAAGGAAACATCTGCTTTATGGGTCTGTTTAACCATTTCTTCTTTGTTGGATTTTGAGCACAGTGATTTCTAAATGTTAAAACCAGATGTGTCTTATTAGTTAAAAATAAGTATGTATTTTTCACATTAAGTAGAAATCCAAGCACAAATTTGATATGATTTTGGACTTTTTACACATTAAAATATTCACTGAAAAATAATTGTACTGCTAGGTTCCAAAACATGTACAGAGTAAGACACAGAGTATGAGATTGTGGAAGGAGAAGGAGAAAAGAGACAATTTTCTTTATTTAAGGTTTATAGATTTTGAAATCACACCATTTCATCAAATTAGGTTGAACTCAAAATGCTATAATATACAATTAAGGACTTGGTTTAGAAGTTGTCAGAACCAATAATTAATAATGCAAAACCTAGCAATATATAATCTTATTAGTGTGTCAGGTCTGGTCATCATCACATTTCTGACCCAATACTAAACCATTTTGCTCTGCAAATGTATGCTTCCTTTTAACGACAAGATTGTAGTGGGAGGAGAGCTTAATGTGGAGGAATATTCACAGATTATTAGAATAAAAAATTGGACAATGTGTAAAGATGCAGCCAAGCCAGTACCAGATTGTTTTAATTTTGAATATTTTATATAAAACAGAAAAATCATCTATAATTTGCTCAAATAAAATAAACAATTAATTGTTTCAAGGTTTTAAACAATGTGGTTTTAAATTGTAAAGGTTTTATATTATATGAGCTTGAGTGAGCAAGGACCTTTCAATCAAATAATTTAGTTAGCCACAGTCGACATCAGTGTGATATGCGTACACACAGTAATACAAGATGGCCTCCCCTCAGCTAGGAGTCCTCAACAGATATCTACCTGGGTCCAACAGGGAGGGGGTGGACTTCACTTCAAATTGTTAGTACTGGGGTTAACATTGACTTGAAAACAAACTTCTTACAGAAATATGGAAGAAAACTTTATTTTCTTTTTCATTTTTTTTCCTTCTTTCCCCCCCACCCCCAATTATGGTCCATAGAAGATGAACCAATCAGGGTCATCAACTGACCGTATGACTACCCCCTCTCTCTCTGTACACTGAAACTACTTCAAAGCCATGGGTGTATGGGCCCTGCATCACCGGCATCTATCGAAGATATCTGAGCAAGCATCCGAGAGCGGTAACTGTCTAATGACATATCTCACTGGGATTTCTGCAGGCTAAGATGTGAGTTATGAGGGCATCACACATGAAACACCCTCGTTACGTTGCATTTGATAAGCCTTCACAAACACACAATCACACACACACACACACACACACACACACACACACACACACACACATGAAGTGTGCGACGCAGTTCAGAGTGGTGCATCTTGATGTGGTTAATCAGTGTGAGTGGATCGCCAGTGTGCGGCCGGCCCTACACAGGCAGAGGAAAGTGCTCTTCCAGGGGCTGGGTGGATCCTAAGGGCCTCTGGCAGCGGGGCTATTGGAACCAGGTGGTTGGTGAGGTCAGCTGGGGAACCAGTATCAAACAGTGCTGTACGCTTGTCGTAAATGACATGGGGCTAGGCTAGCTTCTTTTAAATTACCTATGCAGAGATCAACGTCACTTTTCTCTCATTTTGATGCATTACGTGCAGGTAACATTTTTGCTGAAAGTGCTGAAAATAAAGAAGTGCTGTTGTTATGTGGGGCGTGCATTGATCAGATCATAGAGTGCAGGCAGGCACCAAAGCAGCCCAGGTTGAAGCCATCCCCGTTCTGCGGCCGGTTCTCCGTCAGCGCGGCGTTGGCAGACGTTGTACTTCCAGCCTAAACCTCCAGTAGAGCAATAATGTCGGCACACCGGGTCGCTCCGTCGTTTCCCCTCTCGTTGATTCCTTGGTAAACTGCCAAGGAATCAACGTGATCTGTTCACACCTCACACTGCACTAGGCTGTTAGCATAATATTTGCATGTGTGCGTTGGTGGAAAGGCATCCAAAACCACGTGGCTAGACTGTACAGCCTCCCTCTCTTGTCTCACTTTATGTCAAAACGAATATATCATACTTAACTTAATGGATCCCCTCTTTTCTAGGTGCCCTTCCTTACCTGAGGCCTGAGATCACCTAAGGACTTGGAGCGGACCTCATGAGGAACACCCGCGCGTGTGCGTGTGTTTGTGTGCACGTGCGTGAGTGTGCATGTGTGTGTGTGTGTGTGTGTGTGTGCGTGTTTGCGTGCGTGCTGGTGCGTGCTTGTGTGTGCGTGCCTGTGTGTGTGCGTGCGTGCGTGCTTGCATGTGCGTGGGTGTGTGTTTGTACACAGATGGTGTTCTTCAACTCACAGCTGGGTCTGCCCATGAAGCTCTCCACATCCTCCCCCTCCTCCCCGATCCCTACCCCCCTCTTTCTCTCTTTGTCTTCCCCGCTCGTCCCCTGGGGTCCGGTGATGTGAGGCGACGCTGGGGCAGGAGCATGGCGTGAGCGAGGTGGGCCCGCTGGACGCTCCTCTTCAAGGAAAGGCCTTTGGAGGGGTCAGGGGTGACCTCAGAGAGAGTGACAGATGAGAGAGTGGAACAGAGAAGGGTGGGGGGGGTGAAAAAGAAACCTTTGAGGGGGACACGGCTGTATCTTTCACTGGGGGGGGAGGGGGGCAGCCTCCTACTATAGACCCCGACTTGCACACTGAAAGATCTCAGCTGGGTCACAAGTCACGACCAAGAGACACTTGAGAAACCAAGAAAAAGTGAGAGCAGTTTAAACTAAAGGAACGCCCCCCCCGCCTCCTCCTGTCTCCCCCTTCTCCACCCTCCTCCCTCTCCTCCTCTCTACAAAGTGTCTTCAGAGTAACCATGGCCTTTAAAACACTCAGGAACAAATGCACCTAATGCAGCCTCTCTCGGGGGGGGGGGGGGGGGGGGGGGGGGGCAACACATGTGCCTTTAAGAGACTTATTAGGTCAGAAGCAAGCGGAAAGTCCCACTGATCCTCTGTTACATCAGATACAGTGGTATCAAAGGCATGAAGACAACACACAACACACAGCACGCGGTACGATGCGAGGCGACGGAGGGACCACCGCAGCCAATCACGTCCAAAAGACAAGCCAAAAGTGTGTTTTATTGTGTTGTAAGTCTTCATTGTGTTGCTGTAACGCAAAGGGAATGGAAACAGCGACCATTTGGGTGAATATGTAACATATTTCCACTTATAATGTACTGTATACCAATAATGTAATGTAGAGGGTAAACATTTGGTTGTAGAAAGCATACTGTATCCATTCATTTGTTCCTTGAATTTTAGCCATTTGCCATTCAAGCTTTGATACTGGCACTGTTCATTTTGTATATTTGTTTTTGTCCCATTCTTTGAATTTGTGACATTCATTCACTTTTTTATATTTTTTATTTTGATGAGCGAATGATGTGACATTTGTAAATGCCCGGTACCATTTGCTATTTATAATAAAACCCGAAATACAATCCTAAAATAAGGAATCCTTTTTTTACAGCACACTTCTAATTATTGACTAAAGGGCTTCTTTGTCGTATTTTTTCACTATTATCCAAAAAGAAAGTGAGCATCTTGTCTTGCTCTACAGAGGAAACAAATACAGTTTGAGACAAATGTGTACTTTGGCCAGGGTTCCAAAATAGGCCTGGGATCACCAGTCATATGAATTGAACACAACAGTCTTTCTCATGGAATGCTGTATATGTACAGACATCTGCATCAACTGTGTATTAATACCCCTGCCCACCCCCCCCCCCCCGGCTCCCGCCGTCCCTCTACCGGAACAAACTGACAGTTGTTCAGTCTGACCAGGAGGAGAACAAGCCTGAGAGCGTTTTGGACAAACAGCACGACCAACCCAGCCCAACCTCTGCATCCCATTCATTCACACACACACACACACACACACACACACACACACACACACACACACACACACACACACACACACACACACACACACGCACACACACAGAGGCCCTCTGTGGGTGTGCGGGAGTGTGTGTGCAATACTTGCATTCATAAATGTTCACACATTGCATTTTCTTCCGTATGTGTATCTGTGTTTTCTGAGTTCCCAACCAAGCCAAAGTTTGTGTGTGTGTGTGTGTGAACCCTGAGGGTATTCACACTAATTCTAACATTTGTCTAATTAATGGCATCTGGCTCTGTGCCTTGCGTGCATGCGGACCACACTCTATAAGTACAGTCTGAGTCAACAACAACGTTTAGGATCACTCATACTCTCCTCCACTCTGCTGGGCCAGGCTGAATGCTTCAGGATGCTATGATCCCCCCCCCCCACACACTCACTCACTCACACACACACACACACACACACACACACAAACACATAGGTACCCACGCACACACACACACAAAGGCACACACACAGGCACACACACACGCACACACACACACACACACTCACACACACACACACACACACACACAGACACACAGGCACACACAGACACAAACACACACACACACACACACCCACATACAGGCACACAAACACACAGGCAGACACGCACACACAGACACACACAAAGGCACACACACACACACAGGCACACACACACAAACACACAGGCAGACACGCACACACAAACACACACACACACACACAGGCACACACAGACACAAACACACACACACCCACATACAGGCACACACACACACAAACACACACACACAAAGGCATACACAGACACACACACACACACACACAAACACACAAACACACTCAGGCACACACACACACACACACACACACAAACACACAGCCAAACACATACACAATGGCACACATTTTGCAATCTACTGCACACAAGTGCATTACTGCACACATACAAGGACAGAATGTACTTGTTCTATGCTGGCTCACACGCACGCACACGTTCACACACACGTTCACACACACGTTCACACACACACACAAACACATACACGCACACACACAAAAACACATACACGCACACACACACACACACACACACACACACACAGCAACTCCGTTTGCTTTCTTAATCAGCGAACAGCGTAAAGAATGAAGACATATCACACCGGTGTAATTCCAATGCGAGACATTCCTTTTATTAATTAATCATCTCCCTGCCCTGAAAAAGCAGTTTTTTCTTTAATACACCCCAGAGGGTCGTTAAATCAAGGTATTCTAATTTCATCCCGGCACATCATGGCTTTTGACCAAAATGCTTGATTAATTCCAGAAGTTCCAACATCTCAAAAGCTTGCTTTATAAATAAGCTATTATGAATTGGCTATTATATAAAACAAGCTATAATCCCACTTCGCTTTTTATATCCATGAATATAACCATCACAGTAATTTACGCTAGAGTAAAGATATCTTGAAGAATATCCCAATTGAGTATGTCGGTTTGTGGTAACAATAATAATTAAAATATTATAATTATTACTATTAATCAGATGTTATATTAACTCCTAAATGTATTAACTATAATTATTTGAATAGGAATTTCACCTTTTTAAGTTTGGTAAGTTACCATTTTGGAAGATACTTGTATCACACATAATTTTGTTTGTATGCAAACAGTCAAAAATACACGGGCGTGTATATTCTTTGTATTTTTGTGTTTCTTTCCATCTACCAACACGAAAACCAAAGTCTTTAACCCTATCAATTTCATTCTCTTTCTTCATGTCTCTTTCACGACCCCCCCCCTCCCCACACACACACACACACACACACACACACTTACACACACACACACACACACACACACACACACACACACTTACACACACACACACACACACACATACACACACTAGTTTGTCTAACATGTGATATAGTAACTCACAACTTGGACAACCCCCTGGGTGCAAGAATTTGTTTTTTCCTCCACGTCCTGATCTAACATGACCTCCAGATCACGCAAACAGCTGCCGTTTTCCTTCTCCCTCCATTTGCTCTTTCAGTGTGTGGGTGTGTGTGTGTGTGAGTCTGTGAGTGTGGGTGTGTGTGTGTGGGGGTATTTGTGCGTGTGTGTGTGTGTGTGTATGCATGTATCTTTGTGACAGGGAGTAATGCACAAACACAAAATGCAGTACTAAGTACTGCAGTTTGTGTAGTACTGAATACTTAAAGAACACAGATCACTGCAGAATTAAGCTAAATTAATAAATACATTCAGCTCAAATGAAACTGGACAAACATTTGTAACGCAAACACATTCTTTAGCATGCTTGCGTGACAATGTTTGTGTTGATATATTATTATTATTAGCCAAACACATTGCAGTGTTTACCTTAGCCCTCAGTCTCCGTGTTACAAGCTGCTCCTGGACCACTCAGTTTACCACCTCGCTTGGTTCCAGCCCTGAGGAGAGCGGGACCCTCTTACCCCCTTGCTTGGTTCCAGCCCTGAGGAGAGCGGGACCCTCTTACCCCCTCGCTTGTTTCCACCCCTGAGTGGAGCGGGACCCTCTTCCATTCACGAGCAAAGGCATTACATTCTTTTCCACTTCCATTCCCGAGATAAAACGACAAATTTGTACCTAACTATCATTCAACCTTTTGAGTGAAGATATGGGCTTTAACCACTTTAGCTGAACAGAACGACACCTTGTCCTGTGGGATTATTAGGGGGGGGCAGATTGAATTAGCATGGTTGGGCCAGGTCACCGGGGAAACCCCAACTCTTTGCGATAACTGCCCTGGGATCTTTTATGACTTCAGTGAGTCAGGACCTCGATTTTACGTCACCTCATCTCTCCGATGTGGTCCTATCAGGTCCTTCCACTAGAACACTTGGCCAGATCTGCATTTGAACTCCACGCTGTCACTGTCACCCTTCCTATCTAGCTCTTCATTGTGGTAATCTACCGTCCCCGTGGTCCCCTTCGTGACTTCTATGACGAAATGGATGCCCTTCTCAGCTGCTTTCCTGAAAATGGTACACCACTCGTTATACTTGGCGACTTTAACATCCTGCCAGAGAAGTTGCACTCACCTGAATTAACCAACTTTTTTGCCACCTTTGACTTAACACTATCCCCTTCTCCTCCCACACACAGGGCAGGGAACCAGCTTGACCTGATATTCACAAGGTCCTGTGGCACTTCTGCTCTCTCTGGTACCCCACTCCCAGTGTCTGACCATCACTTTGTTGCTTTTTCTCTCCCCTTAAAGTCCTCTCCCCCCCTCCTCTCTAGTCCCCACATTGTCACCACCCGCCGCAACCTCAAAACTCTCTCTCCCTCTACGTTTGCCTCAAGTGTTCTGTCTTCACTACCTTCTATTGAACAATTCTCTCAACTATCCACAGAGGAATCCTCTGACACGCTGCTATCCTCCCTCTCCTCCTCTTTGGACTCCCTCTGTCCCTTCCACTCCAGACCGGCGCGATCTTCACCCCCCCCCCTCCTTGGCTGTCTGAATCTCTGCGGACACATAGAGCAGAGCTGCGGGCAGCTGAGAGGAAATGGAAGAGATCAGACTGTCCTAATGATCTATCTCACTATCTCTTTCTTCTCTCAGATTTCACCTCCACTGTGTCAACAGCCAAATCTGCCTTCTACCGGACCAAAATTAACTCCTCCGCCTCAAACCCCAGGAAACTGTTTTCCTTGTTCTCTTCCCTCCTCAACCCTCCCTCCCCTCCTCCTCCTTCCTGCCTCACTGCTGATGACTTTGTTACCTACTTTACCCAGAAAGTAAAGGACATTAGCTCCTCTTTTATCACTGCCACCATCCTCCCTCCCCCCACCCCCACCTCTGCCTTTACCCAATTCATCGCTCTCACCTCAGACGAGGTCAACAGAATTATAATATCTAACCATGCCACCACCTGCCCCCTGGACACTATCCCTTCCTCCCTCCTCCAGGCTGTGTCAAACGACATCCTGCCATTTCTCACCGCACTTATTAACTCCTCCCTCACTTCTGGCATTGTTCCAACGTCTTTCAAGACTGCCAGAATAAAGCCTCTCCTCAAAAAACCAACCCTTGATACCACTGACATCCAGAACTACAGACCGGTATCTCTTCTTTCATTTCTCTCTAATACATTGGAACGTGCCGTCGCTAACCAACTGTCCTCCTATCTCTCATCTAACAACCTGCTTGACCCTCACCAGTCAGGCTTCAAAAAAGCACACTCCACTGAGACGGCTCTCCTCGCGGTGACTGAGTCCCTCCGTGCGGCCAGAGCCTCATCCCTCTCATCGGTTCTCATTCTCCTTGACCTGTCTGCAGCATTTGACACTGTGAACAACCAGATCCTCCTCGCCACTCTCGCCGAACTTGGCATAGCTGAATCTGCCCTTTCCTGGTTCACATCCTACGTGATGAATCACACTTATCAAGTAACATGGAATGGCTCCTTGTCCAAACCTTGCACGCTTGATACAGGTGTCCCTCAAGGCTCTGTACTGGGGCCTCTTCTGTTCACCCTCTACACCAGATCTCTGGGCTCTGTAATTACATCCCACGGCTTTTCCTATCACTGCTATGCTGACGACACTCAGCTATTTCTCTCTTTTCCCTCATCTGACAAAGCCCTGATTGCAACACGCATATCTGAATGTCTGGCAGAAGTCAGCACCTGGACAACTGCCCATCACCTGAGGCTTAACCTCAACAAGACTGAGCTCCTCCTAATACCACGGAAAGATTGCCCACACATGGACTTACTGGTCACTGTTGAGAACATCACTGTATCTCCTTCTCCAACTGCCAAAAACCTTGGTGTAGTGTTGGACAATCAGTTATGCTGCACCGCAAACATCACTGCAGTGGCCCGATCCTGCAGATTTGCACTTTACAACATCCGCAGGATCCGGCCCTTCCTCACAAGGGAAGCAGCTCAGCTTCTAGTCCAATCACTGGTCATCTCCCGCCTCGACTACTGCAACTCGCTTCTGGCTGGACTCCCTGCCTCTGCGATTAAACCCTTGCAGCGCATCCAGAATGCGGCAGCGCGCCTCGTGTTCAACCTACCAAAGTTCTCACATGTAACCCCCCTCTTCCGAGACCTCCACTGGCTCCCTGTAATAGCTTGCATCAGATTCAAGATGATGGTACTGGCATACAAGGCAGTCGATGGAACTGCCCCTGCCTACCTCCAAGCATTAGTAAAGCCACACACCCCAGCTCGATCCCTCCGCTCAACTACCTCAGCTGGACGTCTGGTAGCGCCATCGCTAAGAGCAAGCAAAGGTCGATCAGCGAAGTCACAACTTTTCTCTGTTTTGGGACCTCAGTGGTGGAACGAGCTCCCTACCGATGTCAGGATCGCAGAGTCGCTCACCAGCTTCCGCAAAAGACTCAAAACTCACCTGTTCAGAGTTCACCTCGACTCTGCATAGAAACCAATGCACAGCCACCATTGAATGTTGTACGTCCTGGCACTTGCACATTGCACTTATTCAAGGTACTTAATTGTGTAGCGTCTACAGTAGCTGCTATCGTTGCTTTACACGGGGAATGGGTTAGCCTAGCGATTGTAATACTTGCACTTGGTTCTATGAACATCTTTACTGTACCGACAGCGATATATTGTTTCACTTCTTATGACAAATGTACTTATTGTAACAAATGCACTTCTTGTAAGTCGCTTTGGATAAAAGCGTCTGCTAAATGCCCTAAATGTAAATGTAAATGTAAATGATGATGGTGGATGCTGCTAACGCTTGCTGGTGGCTTGAGCTGGCTGGTGCCAGCAAACACTGATGGCTGCAGGTGGCTGCTGCTTGAGGCGATGGCTGCTTGAGCTGGCAAAGGATGGTGGTGTCGACTTCTGCTGCTAGTGGTGGCGGCCGGCTTGTGCTGGCGATGGCTGTTGGAGGTGGCGACTGCTGGTGGCTGGTGGTGGTGGCGAATGGTGGTGGCTGTAAAGTTATGTAATTATAAATAAACAACTTTGGATATTTCTAAGTAGGTGTCTTTATTTTACCAGCCTTCATGGTTCTCCCGTTACACTTGTTCTGTCGTTCTCAAGTCTAGCTTCATCTGATCTAGTAATCAACACTGCCACCTAGTGGTCATAACATATAACATATATACAGAACATACATATCATTACATCCTCCTTTCTCTGAGGTTAAAAGTCAAATAAAAGCAGGCCCAAGGCTATATCAAGACTAGACCTGGAAGCTACACCTAAACCTATTAAACACAGTAAGGGCTACCACACCTAAAGCTTTTCTTACAGGTAAACAAGGTTAACAATTAATCCCTTCTTTCAGATAACAGGTTTTAGAAAGTAACCTTAATTGACTGTACTGTGTAAATTAACTGTACTATTTCTCTTTCAGGTAACAGTGGTAATGAACATTAAAACCTCTTCTTTCAGGTAACACTAGTAAGTAACGGTAGGTAATAAAGTAAGTAACAGCTATGCAACAGCAGCAATAAACAGGATATCCTCTTATTTCAGGAAATCAAGGTAATAAACAGTATTATTATTATTATTTTTTCAATGTTACCATAACCTTTACTTTAAGACTATTCTCAGGTTAAGCAACACTCACATATGTAAACCACACATACTCTTACAAGTCCATCATCACTCTTGATCTTCTAGCTCTGCTAGACTTACGGCAGACAGGTGCCCCTGTCTCTGATGTTGGTGTTTGATGCTCTGTGGGCTGCACATCCTGGTGTGCATCAGGAGGGTTTGTCACTTCTGCGTGTGACTGCTTTCTAAATGTCTCTTGAGTCCTGAGCAGGCATCTGCGGTTCCTCCGGAATACATGTCCATCTTCCGTTCTGACTGTGTATGACCTCGGACCGACCTCATTGAGCACCACTGCTTTTCTGTTCTCTTGGCTCTTGGCTGCTGTACTGCGGACCATTGTCACTTTGGACTATCTGGGGAATGCCATGTCTGCCAAAGATGCTTTTTATGCGAGTTATAACAGCACTGGCAGATGTGCTGTTCAGTTGTGCTACTTCAGGATAGTTTGAGTGATAATCAATCACTAAGAGAAAGTCCTTTCCATTTACATGAAAGAGATCTGTTCCAACTTTTTGCCATGGCTCAGTCGGCATATCTGGGATCCACATTGGCTCTTTGGCTTGCTTGTATCTGTGTCTTTGGCATGTATCACACTTACTAATCAGTGTCTCAATGTCTCTGTTTATACCTGGCCAGTAGACCGCTTCCCGTGCTCTTGCTCTGCATTTTTCTATGCCAAGGTGCCCCTCGTGGATTCTGCTGAGCATATCTTTCCGCATAGATGCTGGGATGATGATCCTATTTTGTCTCAGCAGTAGGCCGTTTGCCACACTCAGTTCTGCCCTGATTGAATAGTATTGTGGGAGTGTGCCTTTTGTCCACCCTTTTTGGAGTTTTGCTGCCACTGCCTGCAGTGTCTCATCTTGTTCAGTTTCCTGTGCAATCTTCTTGAGCACCATGTCTGACACTGGGAGAGAAGAGACAATTAAGTTTACATGCCTTTCAAGCTCTTCTGACGATTTTGTTTGTGCCTCTCTTGATTGCACAGCTGCTTGGGGCGGCGCGGGTGCTCGAGACAGTGCATCAGCCAGAACTATGTATTTCCCTGGCGTGTAGATTAGATCCATATCATATCTTTGTAACCTCATCATCATACGTTGAATCCTGGGAGACATGTCATTCAGGTTATTTTTGTAGATAGAGATGAGTGGTTGGTGATCTGTTTCTGATGTGAAAGTAGGCAGCCCATATATGTATCCATGAAACTTCTCGCATCCAAACACTAACCCTAGAGTCTCTTTTTCGATTTGGGCATACCTCGTTTCCGTCTCCGTCATTGATCTTGATGCATATGCCACTGGTCTCCAGTGGCCATCGTTGTCAGCTTGGAGCAGCACTGCGCCCAATCCGTCTTTGGATGCATCTGTGGAGACTTTGGTTTTTCGAGAGGGATCAAAGAAGGTAAGCACTGGTTCTCTGGTAAGTGTCTCTTTGAGCTTCTCCCATTCTTTGTTGTGGCTGTCAGTACACTCAAATCCTCTGTCTTTTTGCAGCAGACCTCTGATTGTCAGTGTTTTTGCGGATAGATTTGGAATAAACTTCCCTAAAAAGTTCACCATTCCCATAGCTCACAGTACCCCCTTCTTGTCCATAGGGGCAGGCATGTCAAGAATAGCCTGTACTTTGGAGTGGTCTGGCTCTACACCCTCTCCGGACAGCTTGTCACCTAAGAAAGTGATCTCTGTGACCCCGAACTGACATTTGCTTTCGTTCAGTTTCAGACCGCTCAACTGAATCCTTTTCAGGAGATTCAGCAGCCTTTCATTATGTTGTGCTAGTGTTGAGCCCCATACTATTAAATCATCGATGTACACACGGGTGCCCTCTAGTGCCTCTATGATCGATTCCATCGCCCTATGAAAAATTTCGGGGGGCGATTTTATTCCAAATGGCAATCGAAGAAAACTGTATCTTCCGAAAGGTGTGTTGAATGTGCAATACTTGCTACTCTCAGAGTCCAGTTTCAGTTGCCAGAAACCATGAGATGCATCTAGTTTGCTAAAATATCTCGCCCCTGCCATTTCACTTGTGATCCCTTTTTGGTATCTGGTAATGCTCTCTTTTAATGTTCTCATTGAGATCTTTGGGGTCTAGGCACACTCTTAACTCACCATTGGGTTTTTTCACACATGTGATGGAGTTCACCCAATCTGTGGGCTCCTCGATGGGCCGAATTACTCCAAGATCCATCATTCTGTCCAGCTCCTTTTTCAGACTGTCTCTGAGCGGTGCTGGTACTCTCCGCGGTGCATGTATGACTGGCGTGACATCACTTTTTAGTTGGATCTTATATGTGAAAGGCAGCGTTCCATGGCCCTTGAACAGTTCTGGAAACCTATGCACTATATCATTTACGGATTCCTTTCCTGTGTCGGTGTCTGACACCTTTTCACTGTTGAGCTGGTAGACCCTCTTGACCAGCTCCAGGTCCTCACATGCTCTGTCTCCGAGCAACGATTCGTGGTCATCAGGAACCACTACAAACATGAGGTTTTGTTTCTTGCCTTTCACACACATTTTAAGCCGGCACACCCCCTTGGTTTCAATTGGCTGTCCACTATATGTTTTCAGTGGGACAGTGCGTTTCTGTATTTTTGGCTTCTCTTTAAGTGCTGTAATGTCCTTTAAACTGATCAGGTTGGCTATTGCCCCTGTGTCTAGTCTGAACAACACCACTGTCCCATTAACTAACAGTGGTGCCACCCATTTATCTGTTTGCACTGCATTTACTGGCCGCACAGTCTCATCTGCATTGACTGGCTGTCCAGTCTCCTCTATTTCACTGCCCCCCTCAGTAACCATGTACACAAACTCTGGATCACTCTGCGAATCACTGTCATCTGTTTCATTCACTACGTGGACTTTTCGTTCCTTCTCCCTTGAAAGACACATTCTAGCATAGTGAATTTGTCCATGACACCTGGAGCAGGTTTTTCCAAATGCTGTGCACTGTCTGGCCTTGTGCTGGCCTCCACATCGTTTGCAGGTAAATTCCTTTTCTCTGAATTCTTTGTCACTGCTCCTCTCTGTTCCTTCTTTGTGCCTAGTGTCTCTATCTCGGTCCTTCCCGCGACACTTTCCTTTGAAAGAAATTGCGTCTACGTCACCATGCATTTGAGCGGGCTGCTGAGCTAGTCCTTTGTCAGCAACATCAAACGTTTCGGCATGCTGCCTAACTAACTCCCTCGCCTGGCATATTTTCACTGCCTTCTCTAGGTTCAGGTCAGCCTCACCCAACAGCTTTTCCCTGACTTTCCTGTCACAGACCCCGAGCACAATTTGATCACGAATCAATGAGTCCTTCAATACATTGGAATTACAGGTGCTAGCTTTTAGCTTCAGGTCCGTGAGGAAGCTGTCGAACGCCTCTCCTTCACGTTGCAGTCATGATCTAAAAACGTACCTTTCGTAAGTCTCATTCTTTTTAGCAAGACAATGTTCATCAAACTGCTTGAGTACTGCATCCAGCTTGTTCTTGTCTTCTTCAGGGTCAAAAGTGAACGTGTTATACACCTCTATTGCTTCGGTCGCTGCAACAGTTAGCAACAGTGCTATTTTTCTCTTGTTAGACGTCTCCGACACACCGATGGCCGCGAGGTACAGCTCAAACTGGTGTTTAAAAGTCTTCCAGTTGGCGTCGAGGTTCCCGGTAAGTTTTAGAGTCCCTGGTGGCTTTATAGAATCCATTCCTGGTACCATGTAAAGTTATGTAATTATAAATAAACAACTTTGGATATTTCTAAGTAGGTGTCTTTATTTTACCAGCCTTCATGGTTCTCCCGTTACACTTGTTCTGTCGTTCTCAAGTCTAGCTTCATCTGATCTAGTAATCAACACTGCCACCTAGTGGTCATAACATATAACATACAGAACATACATATCATTACAGTGGCGACGGCTGCTTTTCGACCTGATGTACTTTGCTATCCTTGACCTCAGCCTGGTGTATGTGGAGTATTTTGTTTGTTTATTAATAACTTATAATATTCCTCCCTGTTCCTTCACTTTGTTCTTGTTTTTCAAGTCAGATATACACGCACACCTGTTCACACATTTGTTGTTCTTGTTCAACACATGACTAACTTTGTTTTATTCATTGATGCCCCCTGGCTCTACTTTGCTGTTGTTGTTCACACATACGGTATGTTTGCTTCGTTGTTCTTAGTCATACTTGTTCCCACTCGTTTTGGTTCCACAAACCTCAGCCTGATATATGTGGAGAGGATTTTTTTCTAAACACTCAGCATCTCAAACACTTTTAACTCCTGGCTCCAGCTTTACATGCTGCATCGTCCTTTGCAGCGTGCAAATGTTATGCAGTGGAATCTGCATTTGCTGGAGGGTTTTATAACCAGTTGTCCATTTTATTTGTATTGCTTTTTAATTGTCTCCTTTCCTCACTGTATTCCTCTCTTTATAACACTTACATATATATATATATATATATATGTTGTGGCAACCCGGGCCCAGGAACGTCTCGGTTGTACGCTAATCACCACACGTCACGGCTGGTTCAAAGCCCGGAAGGGCATTTATTCAAGGTAAATCAAAAGAACCATGTGGGTCAGGGTCCAACATGGGGAAAACGAAAATAATACTCTGACTCTGTGAGCCAGGGAAAAAGGGGGTCATGTTCGGTTCTCTCGGGGACAGGGTCGCGATCTCGTCGGCGTTCCGATCCATGGCGGCTGGTCCTTGGCCGAGGTGCGTTCTCCTTGGAGCCTGTCGGGAACGGCTCATTTCACCTTCCGTCTGCTCGTTCGTCCACAGTTCTGGGGTACTCCGGTTTCTCCCGGCTCCAACTCTGTTTCGGGACAGGTGACAGTGCCTTTTAAAGGTTACCTCTCTCTCCTCGTTCCCCGCCGCAGGTGTTCCGTATTTCGCGATTTTTCGAGTGTTGCGAAGGCTCCCTCTGCTGCCTCCGTCCACTTTACCCGGTCCGGCAGGGCCTTCCGGGTCAGATCGTTCAGGGGGCTAGCCAGAGTGGGAAGCCCTAGGCGGCACTTGGTGGGGTTGGCTGTGAGCCCGGCCCTCCTCAGCTCCGCCAGGACCGCCCGCAGCTGTCGGAGGTGTATATTCCAGCTTGTGCTGTGTATAATGATGTCGTCAATATAGGCGGCTGCGTATGCCTGATGAGGCCAAAGGATCTGGTCCATCATCCTCTGGAATGTGGCCGGGGCGCCATGGACGCCAAAAGGGAGGACCGTGTACTGGTACAATCCCCCCGGGGTCGCAAACGCAGTTTTCTCCCTAGCGGCCCGGGTGAGTGGCACCTGCCAGTACCCCTTGGTGAGGTCCAGGGTGGTGAGGTAGCGGGCCGGCCCGAGCCGCTAGATCAGCTCGTCTACCCTGGGCATGGGGTAGGTGTCAAAGTTTGACACCTCGTTGAGTTTCCGGAAGTCATTGCAAAAGCGGAATGCGCCGTCGGGTTTAGGGACCAGGACAACGGGACTAGACCATGCGCTGCGAGACTCCTCGATGATCCGGAGCCGGAGCATTCGGGTGACTTCCTCCCAGATGGCGTTCCGACGGGCTTCTGGGACCCGGTAGGGGGGGACGCGCACCGTGATGCCGGGCGCCGTCTTGATGTCATGGTGGGTCACTGTGGTCCTCCCGGGTATCTCTGAAAAGACATCCTGGTGCTGAAGGATGACCTCTTCAAGATCCTGCTTCTTGGCAGGACTGAGATCTTCCCCCTTGGGGACCACTGGTATGTCGCGCCAGGCAGCCAGAACGAGGGGAGCCGGCACCGGGTGGTCCAGACCTCCACTGCTTCAGCAGATTGACGTGGTATAGCTGGGTGGGTTTTCGTCTCCCGGGCTGCCGCACCCGGTAGTTCACCTCCCCCACCTGGTCGACGACCTCGTAAGGCCCCTGCCACTTGGCCAAGAATTTGCACTCCGCCGTCGGAATGAGGATCATGACCAGGTCTCCGGGCCGGAACACGCGTAGCTGGGCCCCCCAGTTGTAGACCAGGGCCTGGGCCTGCTGGGCCTGCCGAAGGTGGTCCCGGACGATGGGCCAGACCTGGGCCATGCGGTCCCTCACCTGCTCCACATGGTCGTCCATGGTGCGATGGGGGGACGGTCGACTCTCCCACGCCTTCTTGGCGAGGTCGAGGAGCCCCCTGGGTCTTCTCCCATACAACAGCTCGAAGGGAGAGAAACCCGTCGAGGCTTGGGGTACTTCGCGGACTGCAAAGAGTACATGGGGCAGGAGCTGGTCCCAGTTCTTCCCATCCGCGTCCATGACCTTCTTCAACATTTGTTTTAACGTTTTGTTGAAGCGTTCCACAAGTCCGTCGGTCTGGGGGTGGTACACCGAGGTTCGGAGCTGGGTCACCTGGAGGAGACTGAGCAGTTGTTTCAGGACTTGGGCCATAAAGCAGGACCCCTGGTTGGTTAGCACTTCGCTGGCTATCCCCACCCTACTGAACAGCAGCATTAGCTCCTTGGCTACCGCATTGGTAGTGGTGGCGCGGAGGGGAAGGGCTTCGGTGTACTTGGTGGCGTAATCCACGATGACTAGTATATATCTATGTCCCCTGCTGGTCTTCGGGAGTGGGCCGACAATGTCCAGAGCTATCCGGTCAAACGGGACTTCAATGATCGGCATGGGGATCAGGGGGTTTTGTACCGAGGGTCTCGGGGCTGTGCGCTGGCTTTTGGGGCAGGACTGACAATATCAGACCACGTCTCCTTTCACCCCAGGCCAGTAGAACCTAGCTAAAATCCTTTCCCTAGTTGTATCCATGCCTAAATGGGCCCCTAGCAGGTGGGAGTGGGCCATGAACAGCACTATACTAACATAGGGCCAGGGTACTAGCAATTGTTCTATCACTTTTCCCCCCTTCACTACGACCCGATGTAGCAGGCCCCCCTTGGTGCTGAAGTGAGCGTGTGGTAGACAACTCACCGATCCCTCGCTTGTCCTTCGTGGGCGAGGACGTGGCTCCAGGCGTGCTTCAGGGCGTCGTCCTGTAGCTGGGCGCTGGCGAACTGTCCGGGTCGATCTGTTCACCCACCCCCCCCACCCCCCCCCGGTCGGGAAGAAATCCGAAAACTCTGTGAGATGGAAGCTCTCGGATCCTCCATGTGGGCCGGTCTGCTCAGTCGCCGTCAGGGTGTCCGGCGTGTTCAAGGGTGATCCCGCCGACTCCGCTCGGTGGGGTCCTCCCGTCGAGTGGGCTGGTGTGCCCGGCGGGGTGGGTCCGTCCCCCTCGGTTCCGCCGTCCTCCGCCGATGATTCCGCTGGGGTTGTGGGGGCCAATCAAGCCCCATAAGCGGGTCGGACCACTCGCCCGGGCCGTCATGGTTGGTCTCACAGGGGTCGGGGACCTGAGACGGGGTTCCACAGGTGGCTGAATATGGGGCAGCCCCTGCCTATGAGCAGGGGTACGGGCAGGTTGGGCACAATCCCGGCCTGTGTCACTGTCCTCACGACCACGTGACACGTGTCGTATGTGCGGGTGTCCCCATGTACACACGCGACCTCGATCGGCTCGCCCCGCCATCCACCCTCTAGGTCTGGGCGTAGGCGGGTCACCACACTGCCGGTATCCAGGAGGGCCTCAGTGTCGTTGTTCCCTACCCGTACCGGGATAGTTGGGGCGGCGGGTTTCTGGTGGGCCCAGCAGGTAGCCAGGAGACACGGTCCGGGCCGTCCCTCGTCGGCGAAGGCCGACGGCATGGACACATCCCTGCTCCCGGTGCACTGTGGGGCTAGATCAGTCCTCCCGGGGTTCCAGGGAGGAGGTCGGCGGCCTCGGTGGGGGCGACTGTGGTCTGGCTCTCGGGTCTCGTCGTTCCCTACGCGGCTCGGCGGGCCGCGACGGGTGCTGACACTCAGCTGTTGTGCCACCTGCCAGTTTTCAAGCTGCCGAACCAGCTCGTCCACCGTGTCGGGATGGTTGTGGGCGAGGGTTCTCCGGGCATCTGGCGGGAGCTGACGGATGGTGTGTTACGCTACGTCCTGCTACGCGGTCCAACACCCCCATCTAGTGGCCGCTGGTGGCTTCTGGTCCTCATCCCCTCGACGCATCTGCCGGTAATATGCTAATTATTGTACCCTACTTCAGTCAGGGATTTCCAGTCTGCCGGCGCCAGTTCGTCGTTTACTACTACAAGTTCATATTGCCCTACCAGCTCTTCTTCCAGTCTTGCCCCGATTCCTTGCTCCCTTTGTAATCCCCTCTCCCCCTCTCTAGTTCTCCTTCTGCCTGCCTGCCTACCCGTTATCGGACCTTCGCCTGCCTGACTACCCATCCATCGCTGAGCCCTTACCTACCCGATCGCCCGCCCGGTACCTGACCCCCGCCTGCCTGACTACCAGTCCATCGTCGAGCCCTTGCCTATCCAATCGCCTGACTACCCGCCTTGCTTGTACCAATAAATCCCGTTGCCCTCGCCCTGTCTCCGCCTCCCTGTGTCCAGCACTTGGGTCTCCGCGTTCTGTTCCTTAACATGGTGTTGTCAATCAGGACCCGAACTAGGATGCTTGGTCCCTCTCCGGTAGTTAGCCATCTTCGGATCAGCCATCCGTGCTGGGAGACCTGAGTGGGTACGGCGCCTCGAAGGTCGAATGGCCAGTCGTGGAAGCGCTGGGCTCTGGCGGCGAGGCTATGGCCATAGTAGGCCAGTATGGCCTGTTTCATGGCTGGCCTGCTGTGCTGGTCCGGTTAGGAAGGGGGACAGGATATGCGCCCACTTGTCCTCCGGCCATCTCTCCCGTCGGGCCACCCTCTCAAACACCTCTAAATAGGCCTCCATGTCGTCATCCGGTCCGAGTTTGGTGAGACGGCTGGTCTCACCAAACCAGACCACGTGGATCAGGGTCCAACGTGGGGAAAACGAAAATAATACTCTGACTCCGTGAGGGGGGTCAATGTTCGGTTCTCTCTGGGAGAGGGAGGTCGATCCCATCGGCGTTCCGATCCACGGCGGCTGGTCCTTGGCCGGGGTGCATTCTCCTTCAAGCCTGTCGGGAACGGCTCAGTTCACCTTCCGTCTGCTTGTTCGTCCACAGTTCTGGGGTACTCTGGTTTCTCCCGGCTCCAACTCTGTTTCGGGACAGGTGACAGTGCCTTTTAAAGGTTACCTCTCTCTCCTCGTTCCCCGCCGCAGGTGTTCCGTATTTCGCTAATTTTTGGGACGAAAAGGACGTCCTCTGGCTCCGTCTGCTGGGTATGGGCGGTACACACCCTCCACAACCTCTCCCCTGGGCCGTCCAGCCCGAGGGGTTGGGGACAGGTTGCCACAATATATATATATATATTTATATACACAATATTGATTCCTGTTCCTTCACTTTGTTCTTGTTTTTCCAGTTGGACACACACACACACACACACACACACACACATTCTTGTTTTCTCACTCATTGTTTGATAAAAAAATACTATTTCATTCATCCAAGCATAAGGATATGTTATTCTTTAATATATTTGATACTTTGTGTATGGCTTAGTCTTAAAAGTATCATGGTTACGTGGTCAGCTCCTACCTCACCAGAAGAAGTTGCCTGGAAACTAAATACTATTTGGACTGTTGCTACTTTGCCTTCTCAATCACTCGCTGACCACGGGTAAGTGAATTGGAATTACAAGCAAAATCAAGGAAATCCAGTAGTCCAGTTGCGCAAAAAAGAACATCTTGAATCGTCTTTGATTTCAGAACAGAGGTAGTAAGGTAAAAGTTAAGGTTACATTCAGATCCTTTGAGGTGCTTGCATTCTGCTCCTCAGCTCCCCGACAAGCGAAACGAGTTCCAGACTCTTTAGTTTCAGCTATAGTATACCGTCCCCCAGGACCGTATTCACTTTTTGTTGATGAGTTTTCTGACTTTGCAGCTGATCTGGCTACATATTCAGACAATATTTTGCTCATTGGGGATTTCAACATTCATGTGAATAACCCATCTGATGCCCTCGCAAGGGCTTTTCTGTCCATTACAGATATGCTTGGCTTCAAACAGCTCGTCCAGCACCCAACCCACATCGGTGGAAACACGCTGGACCTCGTTTTGACCTGCGGTGTAGACATCTCACAGCTAGTGGTCTCTCCCTACACCTCAGCTTTATCAGACCATTTTTTGCTCACTTTCCAGGTGGTGGTATCCTGCACCTGCAACGATCAGCAGGCTACTTTCAGCTGTCGCCGCATCACACCTGCAACCATTACAGCGATGGCAGATAAGTTACCCCGTTCACTTGCTCCTCTTTGTAACTATAGGGGTTCTGTGGACTGCCTTACTGATGACCTCAACGCTGCCCTGTCTGCTGCCATTGATTCAGTTGCCCCGCTCGTAATTAAAAAACGATCATTGAAAAAACCAGCTCCCTGGTTTAATGCAGAAACGCGCACTATGAAGCGAAGCTGCAGAATCCTTGAACGCAAATGGCGCTCGACTAAACTTGAGGTCTTTCATCTTGAATGGCACAACAGTCTGCTCACCTATAAGGGTGCGCTGACTACTGCCAGGAACGCCTACTTTTCCCGTATCATCAACTTGAATAGAAACAATCCCAAGTTTCTTTTTGACACGGTGAAGAGTCTGACTCAGAATCAGACTGAGACAGTAAGTTCTTCCATCATGGCAGGTGAATTCATGGACTTCTTTGTGAATAAGATTCAATCGATTAGAGAGGAAATTGATGCTTGCCGTGCAGCTTGTCCTACACATCCTGTGGGGCAGGATGGGGTCCTGCCTAGTAGGATGGGGAATTCTGGCGCAACTTTCTTGGAGTTCAAGGCAATTCCTCTGGTGGAACTTGAAAAGGTGATAAAGGCATCGAAACCAACAAGTTGTATGTTGGATCCTCTCCCTTCCAAGGTTCTTAAAGAACTTCTTCCAACTGTGGGGCCTACTATCCTCTCGCTTATGAATCTTTCGCTTTCAACAGGAATTGTTCCCTCCAATTTCAAGGCTGCGGTGATAAAACCGCTACTCAAAAAGCCTGGCCTAGACCCGGACTTAGTCAGGAACTATCGGCCTATATCGAACCTGACCTTCCTGTCCAAGGTACAGGAAAGGATTGCAGCAAAGCAAATCGTCGATTATCTGACGAGGAACAATCTCTTCGAACCTTTCCAGTCAGGGTTCAGGAATTTCCACTCAACTGAAACTGCTGTTACAAGAGTTGTAAATGACATCCTTCTTGCCTTGGATAAAAATACAAGCTCAATGCTTGTGCTGCTGGACCTGAGTGCTGCTTTCGACACGATCGACCATAGCATTCTTCTTCACCGTCTTGAGCACTATGTTGGTTTCGGGGGTACGGCTCTTGGTTGGCTTGAATCGTACCTCACAGATAGAACCCAATTTGTGCTCCATGAGGGTTCAGAATCAAAACACTGCAAACTACGCTTTGGCTTACCACAAGGGTCGGTCCTTGGCCCATTACTTTTTGCAATCTATATGCTTCCCTTGGGCGACGTTATCCGCAGCTTCGGAATTAGTTTCCACTGCTACGCGGATGACACCCAGCTCTTCATTCCAGTGGATTCAGGGAACTCGCCCCAGATCCAGAGGGTTGAGTCCTGTCTAGCTGCGGTGAGGGGCTGGATGTCACAAAACTTCCTCCAGCTTAACACTGGGAAGACAGAGCTGATAATTATCGTCTCGAAGCGGACCGGAGAGAGTTTGAGGATGTCTCACTGTGGTTGGATGGACTCGCCATCCTACAGAGTGCATCAGTCAAGAATCTTGGGGTCCTGTTCGACCCTCAACTGTGCTTCAACCAACATGTTAAAAGCATAACTAGAATTGCCTTTTTCCATCTGAGAAACATTGCAAGAATCAGACCAATGTTATCTGCAGCGGATGCAGAGACACTGATTCATGCATTTGTTTCATCAAGACTGGATTATTGCAATGCACTGTTCTCGGGACTACCAAAATCTACCACAAAAAGTCTACAGCTTGTACAGAATGCTGCAGCTAGACTGCTGACCAGAACGAGAAGGTTTGATCATATCACACCTATTCTCGCCTCTCTGCACTGGCTACCAATAACCTTCAGATCGGACTTTAAGGTGCTACTGCTAACCTATAAAGCCGTGCATGGATCTTCTCCATCCTACCTGAAGGACCTGATCATTCCTTATAGTCCTTCTCGGTCCCTCCGGTCTTCGGGAGCTGGCCTTCTTTCACTGCCGAAGGTTAAAAAGAAATCGGCCGGACAGAGAGCGTTTGCCTATCGAGCCCCCTTCCTATGGAATAGGCTGCCACAAGTGATTAGGGAAGCTGACTCTGTGGAGCTATTCAAAGGAAAGCTCAAAACGCACCTCTACGATCTTGCATTTGGAACATAGGATTGTGAAAACGATTGTGAAAATGCGAAGTGAAGGCCACTCTGGTTGTTTGTGTTTTGTTAATGCAGTATACATTCCCGCTATGTACTGTTCCGTTCTAATTCACTATTCTGTCTGTTCTAGCATGTTGCGGTGACTGGACTGGATGCCTGGACTCTCCTCATGGTCAACCGGCCAGCACCACATCACCATTTTTGTGCATGTATTTACCTGTATGTCAATTATGGCACCCATTGCACTCCTGACCATCCCTGGAAGAAGGATCCCCCACCATGCGTTTCTTCTCAAGATTTCTTCCTTGCTAATTTCAAGGGAGTTTTTTCTTGCCCTTGTGGGGGCTTGGGTAAAGGGGGGTGTCATAAATATTTGACTTGTTAAGCCCTTTGAGACTGTAATGGTGATTAAGGGCTATACAAATAAAATTGAATTGAATTGAATTGAATGAATTGAGTGAATGTATGCTGTGAAGTTTTAAAGTGATATAATATTCAATGCATATGATCACAAGATTATCCTCTCATTTCAATTGACAGATACATCAAATCAACAAAGCGACCAGAACCACCTAACTTCCTGAGTTACTAAACACAAACACAACAGTCTCTAAAGCAGCTGAAGATAGAGATCTGGTATGGAAGCTGTCCCGAAATGTAATTGAGAATCAGCAGCATGTCCCTTCATGGTCTGCATTCAATGCCTTCACGTCAGACACTGCTTGTTCAGTAGCCAGTGTACTCTACATGCCCTTCATAAGAGAATCACCCTCAGAATTGTCCACCATCTATACATCTTTGATAAGACTTGTACAGCTTGCTGCAGACCTGGGACAGGACCATATTCTTGTGACTGCAGACCTTGCTATTTATAGTAAAGCACAACAGATAATGTGGAGCAAACCACTTCCTTTACAAGGAAAGATCACAATGAGACTGGGAGGTATGCATATCACGATGGCTTACCTGGCAAGCATCGGAAAGCTGTATGGCGATGGTGGACTCTTTGACATACTTACTGAGTCAGATGTGTATGCAGAGGGAACAGCTCGACAGATGCTTCAAGGTAAACAGCTGGCAAGAGGAGTAAGGAGCATAAAGCTAGCCTCTGAGGCTCTGTTCAGGCTCTTCTGGAAAGCTATGCAATCATGGCTTGAAAAACAAGGCCAATGTGCAATGACTGAAGAACAAGAGCAACTCCTACGAGATGTACAGCATGCATTTCATGGTAATGACAAGGCCACTGCTCAACAGTTCATCGGTGAGGTGGAGACTGAACTCCATGAGATTCAGAAGAAAATCCAGAAGTTCACAAATGAGGGAGTTAAGCAATCAGCAACATTTGGATACTGGATAATGTTCCTAAATGGTGCTGATCTGTTGCTACGGATCCTTCGCTCAGAACGCGAAGCTGACTTTCAACTTCACCTGAATTGCATGTGTGAAGTTATGCCTTGGTTCAGAGCTGCTGGAAGGACCAATTATTCCAAGTACATGCCTGTCTATGTTGCAGAAATGAAAGCTCTTGAACATGAACAACCAGAAGCATACACATTCATGCAGCAAGGTGGGTTTGTTGTTCGCCGGTCTGAGCATCGAAGCTTCAACTGTGTGGCATCTGATCAGGCACTGGAGCAAACCATTAATCGTGAAGGCAAGAGTCAGGGTGGAGTTGTTGGTTTTACATTGCGAAAGGGAGCTCTCACAAGATGGCTGATGACAAGACATGTGACCACAGCATATGTGGATGCCATGAAAGAGCTTTGTGACACTGATGCAAAGGGCCAAAAAGTACACCAGGAGCATGGAGCATCCAGAACAGAAAGAGACGAGAGAGACATACAGAAGATAATGGAAGCTGTGGAGCAGAGACAGAATCCTTTTGATCTTGAAAGCATTCCTGAGGAATTTATCAATATTGCAAGTGGTCAGGTTGCATCTGAGAAGGTTGCAAAAGGGCTCTCAAGCTTCCTCCAAGATGGTGCAAAGCAGAATGCCGTCTTTATTGAAGAACGTCTGGCAAAATCAAAAAGAACAAAGAGCTTCTGGGAGCCTGAGAAAAGAAACCAGTGTGCAACCTTCAAGGATATGAAAACATCAGTTGGAGTCCAGTCTAGACAGGTTCACATGGACTCAGATGTGCTCTTTCGAAGGTTACTGGCTGTTTCCAAGCAGCGAGAGGTGTCCATGGAAACTGTGATGTCTCATGAACTCGCAGCTGTCCCGCCCTCTTTGTTTTATGATGATGGAAGCATGAGGAAGACAACTAAAGCTGACCTTGCCAAGAAACTGGAGGCTGTTGTTGAAGAGTCACAGCAGCTGCCAAATGTTGACGTACCATCAGCATACATCATCGATGGCATGGCTCTTATACAGACTCTCCATGATTCAGCCTTTCAAACATTCAACGACCTGGCCGAGTGTATCTGGAAAAAGATCACAATGTTAATGGGAAAGGAAGGCATCAGCTGTGTTGTTGTAGTGTTTGACAGATATGACCATCAACACTCAGTCAAAGATCTAGAGAGGTAAAGAAGAGGCACCATTCAAACCACACAAACACATATCATCACAGGACAAGCAAGTGTTCCAAACTATAGGAAATACCTTAAGATAAGTGGAAACCAGGCTGCTCTATGTAGCTTTGTGAGTAACTACATCACAAATACTGGGCCGATGAGACTCTCTTCAGAGAACACAGTTATCTTGGCTGGTGGATTTGATAATGGTGAGGAAGTAAAGAGGGTTAGGAAGTCAGGCATCGACAATTTGACAGAGCTTTACAGTGACCAGGAGGAGGCAGATACGAGACTGGTGTTACATGCAATACACCTTGCAAGGTCACATTCTCGTCTAATAGTCAAATGTGATGACACAGATGTGCTGGTTTTGCTGATCTACTATACAAGCAAAGGAATGTTTGGATCCTCTGCAGTTTTCATGCACTCTGGACATGGCCTGAAGGAAAGATTCATCCCAGTCTGTTCAATCACTCAGAAGCTTGGACCGGTTCTTTGTGATTGTTTGCCTGCATGCCATGCCCTCACAGGTTGCGATACAACAAGCAGCTTATACAGAATTGGGAAGACCACTGCCTTCACAACACTGAAGTCCCATCTGAGTGAGCTGAAGGAAATGACTAAGTTTGGACTTTCTGGAAGCCTGCAAGAAGCTTTGCCTGTGGCAAGAAAATATGCCCTGCTCCTGTATGGCCAAAAGAAAAGGGTGGATGGACATCTTTGCACCAATCTGGATGAGCTGAGGTACACACTTGCATCTACCACAGATGCATCTGCAGCAAATCTACCTCCAACAGAAGATGCCTTCCAGCAACATGTGTTGAGAGCCTTGTATCAAACAGCAGTGTGGCGTCACAGCCACCTGGCCAGGCCTCATCTCTGGAACCCAGTTGGTAGAGGATGGAAGCTCAGAGAAGATGGGTCCATTGAACCTGTGATGTTCCAGAAGGAACCAGCACCTAAAGAAGTCAGAGACATCACCCATATGTACTGTAAAGATGGAAAATGCAATGATACCACCAAATGCCAGTGTCTTGCAGTGGGATTGACTTGCACTGAGTTTTGCTCTTGCTCTTTTCCAGACTCTCCAAATGTGACTCATTTTGTCACTGATGATGATGTGGATGAGTGACAATGAAATGTTATAGTTTAAGTAATAGTTTTATTAAAAGGCTCATCAATGCCAAACTGCAATCCTGACTCCTGGTCTCCTGTGTGTGCTATTGCCAGGCCCTAAGCCATAACTAGACTCGCCTCAGATAGGACACTACAGCACATTGCAATGCAATGAGTTCTTTCATTTGGGACAGCTAAAACATCTAATTATGAATGGTTGCATGTTTTATTTTATATTATATATATAATATATTTATATTATATTGTTATATTTGGTTGGCTGGATTTAGCGCAATGACATCCTTCCAACAAGCCATTTTATGAGTTTCGAGGACAGTACAAGTAGTCACTGTAAACGTGTCACCTTTCAATTTCAGTCTTTGTTTCCATATGAACTGTATAGATATATACAGTTGTGGGGGGACGTGCGACGTCTGGCCTGCAGGGGGAGTATGGACAGGTTGGGAACGCACGGGATTGGCCGGGGGGGGAATTGAACCTGGTGACGAGCAGGTGTCTGCACTCAGGTCAATCAGGGAGGCTGTACTTATGTGCCTGTTTTCTGTTATAGTAGGAGACCCGGGAGCGAACGGACCAGGGAGGTCCGGAGCGAGCGTGACGCTGAGCCAGATTCACCGAGAGACGGCTAAATGACCTTTTTGTTACCGTTTGAGATTTCTGTTCAGTTTATGTCGCAAAATAAACCGATCTCCTGCGGAGAGAACGACAACCCCGCCTGCTCTCATTCATCCAACCCGTTACAACAGTATATATACATTGTGCTATATTATTTGTGTCATTATTAAATGTGTAGTATAGAGCAGCACTAACCTCTTACTTAATTTGCAATTTGCAGCTTTGGACTTTTATATCAGAGTTTCATTTTCTTTCATTTTGGACACCTCATACATTGAGTGACATACCATCTTTATTGTTCATACCATATATACATATTTGGTATTGCTGGATTCAGCACAATCCCACCTTTCCAACAAGCCATCTTATGTGTTCCTATGATAATGCCTGGCAAAGCAACTACAAAGTAAATGATAACATTCTGCATAGAAATAATTTTTTTCACTGTCCGCTTATTTTAGGTATGTGTTTATAGGTCTCCATCTACTTCATACATCAAGATATTCACATCCAGCTTTTTCCAGTAGGTGCATTGACTCCCTGGCTACAAACTTGCCAAGTCTCAAAGCTCTCAGAGCTTGTGTTATCATTCTGCATTAGTTTATATGTCTTAACTCCCATACGGACAGGCTATATTTTAGGCCTTTTTTTGTTTGGAGGTATATAACAATATCTGTCAATTTCACAATCTTAGCAGTAAAAATATTTTAGCCAAGAATCACTTTCATGTATGGGAGACCTTAGAGATGAGGAAAAACATTGTTGGGTTTAGTTCTACCTCCGGTAGGGGTATCTCAGAATTTGGGGGTCATTGTCACTAGCCTATAAGCCACTAAAGTCAGTAGCCTAGTACTACCCATGCTAACACGAACGTGAAGCTTAAACTTAAAAACGTCTAAGTAGCTTTCAGATGTCACCCTACCACTCCATTTGTAAAACTGACATTTACAAATATGGAACAATAGTCCGAAAAGTACTTCTCCTTGATTTTGGTTTGGACAAATATACTTATTGAGACCGAGTGTGGTGAGTTCGACTAACATGGTTCGGACAAATATACTTATTGAGACCGAGTGCGATCAGTTCAACTTATATGGTTCGGACAAATATACATATTGAGACCGATTGTTTTGAGTTCGACTAACATGGTTCAGACAAATATATTCGTTGACACCGAGTGCGGTCAGTTAGAACTATATGGTTCGGACAAATATACTTATTTGAACCAAGTGCGGTCAGTTCGACTTGTATGGTTGGGACTAATATAGTTACTTTTTGTGTCAATAACCCTGCTATTTGCGCAACGCTTGGTCGCTTTGTTACGCTCATTGCTATTTTGCTGTGGTTGATCATTGTGGGTGCGGTGGCAGACGAACAATAACATTGACCAAAGCAGACAGGAATAGTTGACAACTTTGGCCCCTCACTAGTAAAGCGTGAGCAGCTGGGCATATATCTCTGTCCGGACTCTGTGTGTGTGTGTGTGTGTGTGTGTATGTGTGTGTGTGTGTGTGTGTGTGTGTGTGTGTGTGCGTGTGTGTGCATCAGTGTGTAGCCGAGCGAGAGAGTAAGAGAGGCTTTGTGCGTGTCTGTGAGTGTGTGTGTGCGCGTGTGTCTGTGTCAGTGTGCATGTGCGTGTCAGCGTGTATGTGTCAATGTGCGTTTGTGTGTGTGCATTTGAGTGAGAGAGGGCGAGTGAGATAGACAAGAAGAACTAAAGGTGGGAGGACGAGCGAGAGACCACATTCCACTCTATTATGCTAGAGAAAGCGATAGACAGCATGTTCTTCTGAGAGTGGACGGTTGCTCTGGCCAGAGAGCCAAGGGGGGGCGTGAAGCCTGAGGCAAACTGACGTCTGAGCAGTGCTGCAATTTCAGAATGTAGCAGATGCAGCAGCAGTGAGCCCGTGCCTGACTTTATAACAGCTCATCCGAGCTTGAAAGTACTATTTTAGATCTCATGGGCCCCGCGATTGAATATACCTGTCACTAAGTCACGTCCCCCGTCGCTACCATGAAGAACTCGGACAAACAAACTAGACTCGATAACAAAAACATATGGAAAAATGTCAGCTTACAGTATATCAAAGCAGGTTTTCGAGAAGTTTTGGGCAAAAAAGTATTTAATTCCTTCCAGGATCAATCGAAAGGGACTAAAGTACAGTATGGAGGAGTATACTCAAAACTTTAAAATACATGCATAAGGTAACAAAATTAATTACAGTTGGTATTCTGGCCTGCCGCACAGTAGCAGCGTTTACATGGACACTTCTCCGATTAGATTTCTAATCGGCATAGATCTATTCCTATCATGCGATCTGAATGTACTGTATATATGGCATTTACAACAGAGGGGAACCTTCAGGGCCTTCAGAGAAGGCCTTAAAAAATTCTGAACCAAAAAAATATGCTGACTAAATAATATATCCTGGCACTTGTACATTGCACTTATTCAAGGTACTTAATTGTGTAGCATCTACAGTAGCTGCTATCATTGCTTTACACGGGGAATGGGTTAGCCTAGCGATTGTAATACTTGCACTTGGTTCTATGAACATCTTTACTGTACCGACAGCGATATATTGTTTCACTTCTTATGACAAATGTACTTATTGTAACAAATGCACTTATTGTAAGTCGCTTTGGATAAAAGCGTCTGCTAAATGCCCTAAATGTAAATGTAAATGATATGTATATTAAAAAAAATCGAACTAATTTAATTTAATACAATACATTACATACATTTTCTCTCATCTATCTTCTAAAGTTAAGTTTACAGTTCACATCAGCAATGAAAGGGTTACTGTCCTGAAACATGTTTTCCAATCAGAATAGTCTGTCTCTATCGAAGCCCGGTTAGCTGGCTCATTAATTGGTTAGGACTTCACGAATCTCGGGGAAGGCCAAGCTATGTGTTTTGGTTTTGAGAGTGATGGTAAAATCGACCAATCACGGTTTGATTTTCAGTGGGCGGGACAAAAACAAAAGATTGTAGGCCTTCGTGAAGTCCGAACAGTGGGCGGGGCAGAGTGGTGAGAGCGATGGTGGAAGACGAGAGCAACGTTGTGCCTAGCTTGATAGCATCGCCTTCTGCAAGGCGGCATTTCACAGAAAAACTTAAATTAATAAAAAACGGAAGACCAACTCTAGAACTGGAATTAAAAGAAAAGGTTAAGACAGTGGAAAGGCATTTCAAAACCGAAAATTATCAGAGATATCCATGGATGACATGCTGTAAGAAAACAAACAGGCTGTACTGCTGGAGTTGTCTACCTTTTACAACTGACAAGTCATCCACTTAGGTCAGCGGGCGGATTTGTCAGCCTTACAAATCTGACAAAGTCAGCCCACCGACATCAATATTCTGCGGCACACCTGCAAGGCGACGGTCATTTTGAAAGCTTTTTGGGACACAAGGGTTGACCTTCAGCTAGATGAGCCGCACCGTAATCATACTACAGCTCACAACAACAAGGTCAGGCAGAACAGAGAGATCCTGAAATGTCTCATCAATATCGTCACATTTCTTGGAAAGCAATGGCTGGCAATTCGAGGACATGACAAAAGTAAAGATTCCGAAAAGAAGTATTCCGAGTATGACAGCCCTCTGAGCTGTCATCTTGATTCGGCCACTGTTTTCATCCGCACCTCCAGCAAAATTCAGAATGATCTGATTCAATCGGTGGCGGACGTAATGACAAACTGACGTAAGTTACACCGCTCAGATGCATATGTCCTGCGTTACACAACTGACGGTGGTGTGACGGAGCGCGTTTTCCAGTGTGGTGACATCAGTAGTGATAAGCGCGCAGAAGCCATAGCTGGACAAGTGTGGGAGTTTCTCGAGGACTGTGCCTGCACCAATAAGGTAATTGCCAAGTGTTACGATGGAGCTGCAGTCATGGCCTCTGGACTGAATGGGGTCCAAGCTAAAATAAAGGGAAAATACCACAAGCTCTCTTCATTCACTGTTATGCGCACTCTCTGAACCTCTGAATATTTTTCTCACACCTCAGTGGCCTCGCAGCCTTTTTCTCAAGGTCAGCCAAATGCACGAAACTCCTGGATGAAATATGCCAGCGAAGACTGCCCAGAGGGGCTCCAACAAGGTGGAACTTTTCATCACGTTTGGTTTGCACTGTGTATGGGCGGAGAGAAGAACTCTTGGAGCTCTTTGAATTCATTGTGGACAACCACAACAATTTTGATGATGATGCTGTGCATAGCGCTGATGGATACATCGCACTGCTGACAGGCTTCGAGTTCTGCTTTCTTCTTGCCACATTAAACTCAGTGTTTGCCTACTCCGACGTGCTCTTTGGGATCTTGCAGAATAAGGAGTGTGGCATGCAGTTCTGTTTGTCCAGCACTGATGACTTTTGCAGTACCACAGAGAGAGAAAAGGCCAAATTTGACTACATCTATGAGGACACTGTGCGCAAAGTTGGGGCTCCCAGCAGGCGCAGGGCACGGAGAGTTGGAGACGTGCGGACAGGGTACCAGCAGCTGCACAGTGAAATCCTGGACATCATTCTCACTCAGCTGAGGAACAGGTTCAAGGATCATGAAAGAATGATGTTCCTTGCCCTTCTCGACCCCAAGAAGTTTGCCTCATACAGAGAAAACTTCCCCAGCTCTGAGTTTCAGAGCCTCGCTGAAAACTACGGGCTGCACTTTGACCTCCCCAGGTTCAAGACTGAACTGACAGTCATGTACAGCATGGCAAACTTTGAGGCAAGGAGCCCATCAGACCTGCTGCACTTTCTGACACTTAAAGAGCTGACTGAGAGCATGCGGCAGCTGTATCACCTCACCTGCCTGGTGCTGACCATCCCCGTGTCCACATCCTCCGTGGAGCGGTCTTTCTCGGCTCTAAAGCGCATCAAGACATACGCCAGAAACAGTACTAGACATGATCGCCTGGGAGCTTTGGCACTGATGTCCAAAGAGAAAGGACTTCTTTTGAAGCTCAAGTCAAAGGACAAACTTTGCGCACTGCCATCGCCCACTTCACGAAGAAAGACCGATGAATGGATTTCGTTTTCATTTAAGGTAGGCCTATGTTAACCACCTTAATTATTATTTCCAGTGATTAATTCGGGCCAAGTGGATATTCAGTCATTTGTTATTATTGCAGAGGTTGTCTGTAACATTTCCAGCGCAAATTGCCTTTAATTCAATATGGAAACTTATCAAAAGTGTGTGGCTGGATTTTTGTTTTTAGAGGATTTTTATTGTGCATTTGAAATTGTATTGTAGTTTGAGGAGGAATTTATTTGTCAATGTGTATGGTTTGTTGTGCGCCGTGACTTCATAGTGCTGTCCATGGTGATGAAATTAGCCTCGGTGTGTTGGTGTCTCAGCCGTTCTTCGTTTGAGCTGTGGGTGCAGAAGACGAGGTCAGTTCGACTCGCTTCCAAAGATTTTCCAAAGACACTCGCGACTTTAAAAAATGATTGTGTTTATTTTACCATTCAAAAAAGAACCAAACTGTCTTCTTAATAAAGACAATATTACAAGGAAACGAAAAAACCTTTATAGGTAACGAGTAAACTTAAATAACAACGAACTAGACTTAATAAGCGCGCGGTCAAAATACTTTTTTAAACCGCTGCCTCTTCCCTTGGCATTCAGTGTCTGCCAAACACACACCTGGCCTTATATTACCTGGGCGGTGCAAAACCTGCATACAGACCTCTACAGGTTAAATGCAAGAAATACATTTCCAGCCTGCACTTGTGACCTCATTTTATATTTCCAGATTTTTCATTAGAGTATGTTTCTTGTTGCGGAGAATGTTATTGATGTTTTGGTCTATTTGTTTAGGCTACATCCTTGTCATCGTTAATTAAAGGATTGCAGTGGTTAAACGCTTTAAATTGAGTGCACTGTCTTTTTTTCCGCAATGATTTATTTTCTCAGCAATTAGGGCTGAGGTGAAGGCCCGGCTGTAGTGCTCACGGTTCGCCACTGATTTACAAAACTGGTAAGCATACGTTCGTATGTCTCTCCCGCACACATCTGGACTGGCGGCGACATTTTTATGTATTTGATTTTAATGAAAGATCAGCAGGAGAGAGCTTCTCTGCCTGCTCCTTTAATTAAGAAGAAGGATGACAGCACAGCGACGTCAATTTCTCGTCTGGTCTTTATATCTACCCCCTCCTCCTCGGCAAACAATACTGCCGCAAACAGTGCTGTTATGTGAGGGATAATGTACAGAACGCCGGTCATTATAGGGAAAATAAGCCCCGACAGGGCGAACCGGACCCCGACGCGAAGCTGAGGTGTCTTGTTTTGCCTTGAATGGTATTATTTTCGATAATGACCGGCGACGTTCTATACATTATCCCGCTTAATACACCGCTAAAGTACACTACGCTACACTGCCAAAACGAAAAAATATCTTCACACGGTGTGTCTTTTTACAATTACAATTCGTAGTGTTCATCAGCAGAGAAATAGTCCGCCAAAGACGTTGACGTCGCTCACTAACCGGACACGCTGGGGTTGATAAGTTACCGGACTACTTGCGGAGTGATAAGAAAGACGTGAATCAGGCAAAAAATCCACTATCCTTGAGAGTGGTCAAGTTCGGTGTCCATAAAAAAACCGAAGGACCAATTGCGAACAACTGCAGCTGCTGATGCCACCTCTCTAAGTTAAAAAGTAGCCGCACCCACCCAAAACCAATCGGATTAAGTGTATACATGTCGATTATAGCGGACTACACCACCTCTTCTATTCCGCATGGAATTCTATTCCGCTCAGAGAATTGTATTTTGATTCAGGCGTATATATGATCATTTTTTATTCTGATTGAGCTGTTCTTCCACTTCTAATCGGATGAGTGGTGTCCATGTAAACGTGGCTAGTCTGATCCACATTATACACCTTCTCCATTCCCGTTGTGGCTTGGGAAAAAGGATGAAATATACCCCATTCTGCAGCCTCTCGGGATACCAACTGTCCGTGTTACATGTACCCCAACCACATAATTTGACCATGTTTATTTTTTTTTACATAAACACCATAATTCCACCATTAAATTGTTATATTATGCCTCCTCCCTGTTATTTTCAATTGAGTCGTCCGAGCCGATGTCCGAGTAAAGTTGAGGCTGGAATGTCATTGGCTCATCTGCATTCTAAGGGCAGAGCTTAGCGACAGGTCAGTCCCATCAATTCGCAATGACTATTTCAGATTTCTTTTTGGCCCGAAGAAGGCAAAACTTCATCAAAACACCAGCCGGTCATTCGATTCCCTGTCAGCAGCCCGCTGTCTCCCCAGCACCCCTGAGGAAGAGAGTTCATGTTCACAGACGCTATTGCTGCAAGACGGCGCCGGCAACAATGGTGCTATTGCTAGCCCCCGCCCTCCGGTCGAGCCTAATATCGACTGCGCCGGCAACAATGATGCTAACCCCCCTCCGGTCGATCCTAATGTCTTGGCTTTGGCTAACGTGCAACTGCCGGCAGTCGCAACAACTAGTTATTCTGTTGCTGAAGAGCCCTGCCAGTCAAAGGAGTTTCACTTCCCAGCCAAGCGATCGGCAAGTGAGAATTTTAGCCGGTCATTTAAGGTTGATTGGTTTGGCCAGTGGACGTGGCTACACTACGTGAGGGAAACCGACACCGTGTTATGCTTCGTGTGCTGCACTGCAATAGAGAAAAAGCTTGTCAGGGCAGACGGGATAATTAATGCTGGCAACTTCATTAAAGGAGGGTTTGGCAATTGGCGGAAGGCAGGCACCGGCGGGTTTACCAGGGTGGCACGGGGGGGCACCCGCCCTCCCTGTAATCTGATTGGCCACCCCGTGTGCCCCCCCAATGGTCAATAGCTCGCTGGTAATATCAATCATTGTGTAAAGTTCTCTTTATACGGCGCACGTTAAAACGGAAGTAAATGTGAAACCTATGCGTGACGACCGTGTTAAGGACTCGTGAAGGCTTTTATTTTCTAAATACAACGGAAGTAGCTCCGCGGCTCTGCGGTAGAATTCGCTTAACTTCAACAGTCTGACTTTATTTCAACGTGACCTGGACCTGGTGGAACGAGTTCAGGTAAGAACAGAACCTTTTCTTTAAAACTGTCTGTTACAGTTGTTGTTTTTTTTGCCAACTTCTGTTAAATTTGCATGACAAACTGCTCTAAAACAACACGACAGGTGTGTTTTACTTTAGTTAGCTCTCCATCTGAATCAACGTTCAGTAATAGGCGTTATTTATGTTTTTCAATGTAGCCTACTAGTACAGTATGAAACGGAGGCAGGGAGACATCTTCGATTTCTTCTCCAAGACGAAAATTAGCAGGGAAAGTGCAGGTGACCAGGATGAGAGTCGAGCCGAATGCAGCCAAGCAGAACAGGGTCAAAATTTCCAGGGCCAGACCAGCACTCACGGACCTCCAGGTGAAAATACAGCCAGGACCAGGGAAAAGCTTTAAAATGTGTGACGTGTTCTGCACAAATTTACAGTTAGTCGATGAATTAATTAATTCAATACCATTTTTAACTCTTAGAACTCGAGCGGCACGGATCCGTGCCGCTAGCGCAACGCGGGAAAATTACGGAATTCTGAAAATAAAAACTTTTACACCTTAAACCTTACATTGAGGTCCTGTTGGTGTGTATCGAAAGGGGAGGGTTCAGGTGTTAAAATGTGGGGTTGGATGTTTGAATCTGTGATGTATAGCTTAAGTTATGGTCACTTTAAAACCGCTAACATTTTACCGCTGCCGCGATGCAGCAGCCGTCTGATCCGCGGCTGTAAAATGAAGCCGCGGATCGGAAAACTCGCGATATTATAATTTTTTGACTGTGGAAAGGCCGGGAAAAGGGTCATTGACCTTTAGGTAACAGATATAACGTTTGCCCATATGTCTATGACGTTTGCCCCCCAGGAAGTGGTCGTTGAACCGGAAGTACCTTATCGCAATTTACCGCGAAATCAATTGACCGCGAAAGTCAGTGCTGCCTGTGTGTGAGGTGAAGCGATGGATCGTCAACAAGTGGAGAGTTTTAATATAAAATAACTGTATAAAATAACTATAATCAAACACTTGTTTATTTTACTGTAGTGGCTGTAAAATCACTGTAAAATAACTGTATAAACTATAATAACTACAAATGAGGCAGTGTAACACTGCTTTTGTATACAAAAAGGTTTGTTGTTTTGTTTTATCCCAAATTTCAATTAGATTTGTTTAAAGAAAGGGTTATTATTATTAATTTATTTGTAAATAACCTCCAATATGTGTGTGTATGTTTGATAATAAGCAAACATCATAGGCCAAATATTGAAAAATTAAAAATCTGCCTAGAAATCATGATGGTTATTGTTCAGTCATTTTTGTATAGTGGCTTAAAATGGAATAAGATAGAAGCCTCTATAGAGTCAAAACATTATCATGCAAAAAGTTCTGAGGGTTCATTACCTATTTTTTAATCACAGTATAAAACTGGCACTATGAACTTAAAATTGTATATTTGTTAAATATCTGTAATTCATGCTATGTATTATAAAACAAATAATCATGTACACTTGATTAAAAATTTAAATCATGTATGTGCAATTAAAAATAAAATTGATGTGTTGACTGTGTCAATCAATACTTTCAGATGCACAAAGGGAGAGGACTGACCCTGATGATGCTGCTGAATCAGATGACAGCTGTAGCAGCTCCAGCAGTCACAGCAGCTCACCCCCAGCAGAAACCCCCCAGTTCATGCTACTTTTGCGACACCGAAAGGTCCCCAAGGTAGTATCTTTATTAAAAATTGTATTAACTTATCACCAGCAACATGTGAATAACTCTTTTTTAAAAAAATGTTTATTACTTGCCTGCTGAAATGCCGTTGTCTCTTAATGTATTTAAAAAGGTAAAGCTTGACAATATAAAAATCTTACTTTGGAGTTTTAATTGCATAATGATCCAACTCAACTTTAAAAAGTTAAAGAAAATGTTAAACATCTTTTTAAAAATGTACTTAATTTTTCATAATTTAAAAATTCCAGAATCCACATGTTTTCATATGTTTGTCAGACATTGGATGTGGGAACAAGAACAAAAAGCACATTTTTGTCTTTAAATGTCAGTTTGGATCATGAGTAGTAATTTCCAGACTTTTGATATTTATTTTTAATATTTTCAGACATTTCTCAAACCAGAGCTGCTGGCCCTGCGCAACCTACCCTAAAGAACTTTCCCCGTACTCAGCACGGACAGGGTAGGACAAGAGCTTTCAATGCTTCCTGGTATAAAGACTACACCTGGTTCGAATATTCCCAGTGCAAGGATAGAACTTTTTGTTTCGTCTGCAGACATTTTTCGCTGCCCTCTGTTCCGGAGACAACATTCAACTCCGCTACTGGCTTTTCAAATTGGAAAAAGGCCATGTATAAAGATGGAGGTTTCTGCTTACATGCCAAAGCAGAGCACCATCTTAATGCCATGATGGCATGGAAGGAGTATCAGAGGGGTGTTGACAATAATGCCTCTTTGCTCCAGGCAATGGACAAAGAGTACCAAAAAAAGGTAGAGGAAAACAGGAAGTATATCAAAACAGTTGCTGATGTTTTGCTATGCAGAGCCACTCAGAACATAGCACAGCGTGGCCATCGGGAATCAGAGGACTCTGGAAACAAGGGCAACTTTTTGGCCATTTTGGAGCTCATAGCCAAACATGATCCCTTAATAAAACAGAAAATGGAACATAGCAATGCCAAGTACACCAGCAACAACATTCAGAATGAGATTTTAGAGGTTTTGGCAGACATGGTGAGAAAGGAAATTATTGAAGAGGTAAAGGAAAGTGGGGTCTTTAGTATTCTAGCTGATGAAACAAAAGACTTAAAAAAAGAGGAACAAACTTCATTAGTACTGAGGTACTACTACAGAGGTACAGTGCATGAAAGCTTCATGCATTTTGAGCATGCAGACAAACTTGATGCTGCTGGGCTAACTGAAAAAATTGTTAATAGCCTGCAAAAGTATGGTTTAGAGTACAGAGAACAGCTGGTGGGGCAGGGCTATGATGGGGCTTCTGTAATGAGTGGTAAGCACAGTGGTGTGTCTGCACGGATACAGTCCCAGGCCAAGCATGCCTTTTATGTGCACTGCAATGCACATCGCTTAAATTTGGTCATTGTGGACACAGTCAGAGCAGTACCAGAGGCGTCATGCTTTCTTCCCTTGTTGCAGCGCCTTTATGTGTTTCTGTCCGGTTCCTATGTCCACCAGAAGTGGCAGGACATACAGCGCTCAATGTATCCAAAGGATCAGCCTCGAGAGTTGCCCAGACTCAGTGACATTAGGTGGGCTTGCAGATATTATGCCTGTCGGAACCTAATGGACCGGCTTCCAGCTGTGCTACAAGTCCTTCATGACATTGATGAGGACAACAATGGAGACAGAAGTGTAGAGGCACGTGGACTGCGAGGGCAGATAAACCTAGATTTCATTTGCCTTCTAGTAACCTTCAAAAGAATTCTCGGAGACACAAAGTTTTTGAGTGATATGCTGCAGTCCTCATCATTGGACCTCGCCAGAGCAATTGACCTCATTGAGGCGCTGCAGGACTCAATGTTAAAATACAGGGATGAATCATCTTTTGACCAGCTGTGGACAGAAGTGCTAAGCATGGCTCAACAGTGCGACATCAGCACAGAGAGAATGTCTAAAAGGCAACTTAAAACAAGCTCTGCTCTTAACGACACAGTTGTCATGTCCACAGTTGGTCAACGTTACAGTGACATCGACAAGAATAACTTTTGTCAGACTGTTTACTATCCAATCCTAGACCGTGTAAATGCTGAGCTAGAGAGGCGGTTTTCAAAAACAAACTGTGACATCATGAGAGGGGTTCAGGCACTCAATCCTAAAAGCAACAGCTTTTTAGATGAGGATCCTTTGTTTTTGTTTGGAACCATTTATGAGACAAACCTGGAGGATCTGAGGCATGAGCTCCACCAAGCCAAGCGGATCTTGAAGAGAAAGGAGAAAACTGAAATGAGGAATCTCACCAGTTTGCTTGAGTTTACAGAGTTCCTGGAGCCATTTAAAGATGTATTTTATGAACTTTTCAGGTTGTGCAAAACTGCTTTGGCCCTTCCTGTCAGCACAGCTGCCTGTGAATGCAGTTTTTCTGCACTGAAACTGATAAAAAATCACTTATGCACCACCATGAAAAACGAAAGACTTAGTGATCTTGGAGTGGTAAGTGTGGAGTCCAAGAGAGCCAAGGCCTTGGACATGGAGGAGTTTGTTAAGTTGTTCAGCAGCAAACACGGCAATCGCAGGATATCATTATTTTAAAGTGTCAGCACCTCCCAAATAATGATCTGATTGTGTGTGTATGTATGTTATGTAAATAGTTCAGCAGTTGTTATTGTCAGTTTGAGTGGCAGTGCTGTTACTGTCCTAATTTCATTTTGATGTTGTTGCTTACTTATAATAAAACACTGAGCTTTTATTCTGTTTTTTTGAAAATTCTATTTTACATTTTTGTTTTATTTATTTTTAATATAATGGGCTTTTTTTAATTGTAAGAATTTCAGTGATGTTTAAAACTGATTAATAAACAGCTATGTTTACTGTACAAAGCTTTTTCCCTCTCATTTTTGTTACTTTTGGACGGCCCCCCCAGATTTATTGTTGTTACCCCCTGTGCCTCCCACCAAAAAATTCTCTGGACCCGCCCCTGAAGGCAGGTGAAAAGTTTCGGAAGCATGAAAAATCTCGTTTCCATACAGAAGCCATAAGCAAGCTGGCGGCATTGAAAAGGACCCCAATTAATGCGCTTATGTCACAAGCAGTAGCTAAGGAGTATATGACTGCGCAGACTGTTTTGGACAGACTGGTTGGCAAAAAAAGAGCAAAGACGGACGGTTCACTTAACGGAGAAACCGTCACTTTCCTCATATCAGACAACTCGTAACTGGACGAAAATTAAGGCTTTCTTTTATTGTCACTTTCCTTTGTAAACCTTTACAAATAACCTCCTGAATCCTTGCTATAACGCTGTGTATAGTCCCGGACCGCAACAGCTTGTCGGCATGTTGTTAGTGTGTGAAATTCAGCACAGTATCAGCCGAGTTGACTAATTTCCACATTGTTTACTTGCTAACGTTTGTGAATAACAGTGGCTTTTTGGCAGAGTTAGTATTTTTACAGAGAGCAGACTACTACTCAGAGCGAAGCCCTGAATGTGACGTCACCCGTCATCTCGTCTCTAAACAATGGATGTTGCGCAGCATTTATTATGACGTCTTTATATAGACTCTCTCTCAGCACCCCCCCCTCGGACTGACTTCCCGCGTCCCTGGAACCACTGCTCTACGCCATAGAATACCACACACTCAGTAACACAGACTGGGCCTCCGTATAGCTCTCAGGCCCCGAGATTTTGAAGTCCCTGTGTGCCATATTTGCAGTTCTCCCATTCGATCAATTTGTAGTCCACGTCTACCATATTTGCAGTTCTCCCATTCAATAAATTTGTAGTCCCCGTCCGCCATATTTGGCGTTCTCTTACTCCACCTCATGTTGTAGTTCCCCGTCCGCCATGTTTGGAGTTTTTTGTAATCTGTAGTTAGATTTCACTTTAACAACCTTCCTGCTGGCCGAGAAGGGAAACTACCAGTGGTTACTCCCACACCCAGCCCCCAGAGCACGCGCGCTTCAAGGCGTAATGGCCGCATCCAACGTGCAGCCCCAGCTCGTGGAGGCGAAACCCGAACCAGACCCCCCGTTTTAAGCTGAGAGCCACGGTAGCAAACAAGCCGCTGTCCACTAGCGAACAGAGACAGAAGAGAAAAGAGAGAGAGAGAGAGAGAGGCAACATTCCACCCTTATCTGTTGTTTTTCACCAAACAGCACCCAGTACTGAGGAGGGAGATAGAGAGCATGTTCTCCTGAGTGAGGGAGAGCGTCACAGGGAGACACGCAGAGAGAGGAGGAAGGGCCCAGCCCAGAGGTAAGAAATCAGGGGAGAGCCCCCTCGTGTAAGAGCTACATGGGGATCGCAGGATTTAGGGAGTATTATCTAGACTCCATAACGAACAATTAGCATTTATAGTTTTCCACAGCATGCACACCGCTCGTCCACAGAAGTCCAGGGGTCAGCCAGCGCTGGGGACTCTTTTTAAGAGTTTAGGGAAATCCCCACCTCACCAAACTGAGGAAGTGGGACCCGCCCTAAACGACCCTGCGGGAGCGAGGTAGTTAATGCACAGTAGTGTTGACTCGGTCGCGAACGAATCAGTTCGAATGAACGAATCGTTGAGACGAACGAACTGAACTGGTTCCTCTCTCTCGTTCGCCTCGTTCGTTCTCAGAGTCGACTCCTCCCAGACCCACTAGTCGCTGACTCGCTGACAGTTCGTTCACTCACTGTGTGAGTGGTGAGGAGGGACTGACTGAGAGACGTCACGACTCACGAGAGCCAGCCAATCGTATGCTGTTCTAGGACTGAGTCTAGGACGCTCTCGTTGAATTTTAGTCAATGAGAGACAGAAAGCGACAGGTTTAATGGGGAAAAAACAAATGGGCTTAGTGAGCGAGCTATCTATTATTCACATTGACCATCTGTTGCATGGACGTATTTAAAGGATGCATTGTACATATTTATAATTCGAAATTCGTCCCAGCCTTTATACCACATTTTTCACAACCTACCAGCTCTCGTTGTGAAGACTACTCACCGCGCAATTCGTTTCAATGGAAATCGCGACAGTGTACTTTCAACATAAAGTGTACATATTTATCATTTGAAATTCGTCCCAGCCTTTATACCAGAAACTCGAGAGTCTATAGTGTAGCGACCCTGGGACATTTAAAGAGTTTGTGTGTTATGTGTTGCATTGTATTTCGTTGTCCGTTATGCCAGTTGTTCTCTGTGCATGCATTGGATGTTCTTCTTGTCAATCAGTGTGGGGGGCGAATCATCAGGTCAGCTGGGGGAGGGCCTTGGGAGAACAGGAGGGTGGGGGCTTGCACGTTGAAGGGACCGGGTTGGGGGGTTGCCCGGGTAACCGGTTGTTGTTAGTGTGGCTTTTTGCCGTTGGTTACGGGTTTTCAGTGACCTGGTTTGTCACCTGCGAGGTCATTACAATAGCGTATAACTGCGTTGTCTGATGACAGTTTAGTGCATTTTTCACAATTAACCAGCTCTCGTTTTGAAGGCAGTGTTAATTTTGGCAGCTAGATTTAGTCTTTGGCTGCACAGGGTTCTGTTTATGGGAGCCTAAAACACCCGGGACACCCACCATCATTGCTAAATCAAGTCTATTATTTTGCTGATATGTCAAACATCCAATAATCAACTACACCCCCCATCCCGCTGCGTTTGGTTAAAGTTGTAATGTTGACGTATGAGAATGAGAACGAGGGAGGCGCTGAGTCTGAGCCGTTCATTCCATGATTCTACCGGAAACTCGACTGAACGAACGAACAAACTAACGAACGAGGGGCTGAGTCTGACTGACTCAGAGAACCGTGTATGATTCGATTCACCGCTACCGGAAACTGGACTGAACGAACGAACGAACGAACGATTCGCGAACGACTCCCCTTGGCGAACTGAATCAAGCGAACTGGTTCGCGGAAACGAATCAATAAATCCATCTCTAATGCACAGTTCAACAGACCTGAAAAGGTTTAAGTACCACATTGACGACATAATTAAAAAAATTGAGTGTTGGAACACACAAGGTGGTTCTGAAAGCATATTTCAGATGAAACAATAGAGTTAATAAGGAAATGGTCTTTACTATAATTAATTACAATTACATTTGTTTCAACCAATTACTAAATTGTAAAAGATGTTCTGATATTCATATTATGGCTAATTCGTTTTTCTTTAGATTTTTTTTTTGTTATTGTCTTCCTAGGACAACAGTTATCATTCATGACGGTGAACATCGAAATTCATATGCAGGTTATAAGGACAATTAAAAGAGAAACGTTGATGAGTTAATAGGACAAAAATGATGATATTCATAATAATTTCGTTTTGCACCTGGGTCCAGTATGTTAAATCTGTATTACACATGGTCCTATATAAATGCCAATGCACAATCGAAGGGGGATACATATCAGTCATACTAAATATTGTTAATGCAATTGGAGAATGCAATTGATGCAATTGCAATTTTCTTTCTCACTTCAACAGAAAGTTACTGCCGCCTTACACACGCAGGGTAACCACCCTGCGTGTGTAAGGCGGCAGTAACTTTGCCTTCACCTACATTTCGAGAGCCCCATAAGGGACTTCCATTGGAGCAATTAGAAATAGAATTAAGAAAAATATGTTTGACAACTAACTGCTATACATGAGTTTGTATTCCAACAAGAGAAACACAAAGTTCCAGAGCCAGAGGAGGAGCCAAATGCAGACACACCCGGAGCCGATCAACTACCCCAAGACCAGACCCAGCCGAGCCAGGAGCAAAAGCCACATGATGCAATCAAATAGCGGCAGGATTTGAATAGTATATATCATTTTGAATCTGTTCTGTTTTGGACCACCAAAACAGAACAGATTCAAAATTATATATACTATAATCAGCAACGGTTTGTCAATTTTAACACGGATGTGGTCAAGGGACTATAAGAACAATTAGATGACACCTCCAGAATGACCTATTAGAATAGGCTAGCCTCGGATATTTTATTGGCAGAGCAAGGAGGGGTGTGTGGGATGATAGGGACGACATGTTGTACTTTTATCCCCAACAATACAGCTCCGGATGGGTTGGTGGCCAGGGCGCTGGCAGGGTTACAGTCCCTCAGATTAGAATTGCCAGAGAACTCCGGCATTAATGACCCTTTCAGTGGATGGATAGAGAACCTGTTTGCGGTGAACGCTCAAGGAGCGCCAGGTGCCATCCAAGCTTGCATGGAGATCAAGTAGGAACCATTGAACACAGACGAGGATCCACCAAAGGGGCCTGCCCTGATCCGGCTGGATGGTTGGGAACATGTTCCTAACTTCTGGTACGGCCGAGTTGACGATTGGACGCCAGGAGAAGGCTCACATGTGATCGTGCTAGTAACCTCTCCATGTGAGCCGCACCCTTGACAAAAATGGACGAAAATTGGACTCATGAACTGCAGGACCTGATGAAAGCAAACAGGAGCAACGACTAAAACAATGTTGAACCCCCCACATACATACAGCGCACCAATACATGAAGAATACCTTTGCCATTCAAAATCTATGCAAATCTGAAGGGAATTTTTCTATCTAAAATGATTTCCTGATTTTTTTTATATTTCGTCATCTGTGATGAATTGTGACATACATTCACACATTCATATCACAGCAAAAATCACAGTGTAGTGTATATTGTACTCTATAGGTGTACATTTAACACCCATTTCGGTGTATATATAGGTCCAAGAGTTCAGTGTTCACTGAACACTGTCAAAAGAGCAAAAAATATACTCCAAATTAAGGGTTACATTTGAACACTTTGAGAGTGCAAATGTACTCTATTAGTGGTACTTTTGGGCTCCCTTTCAGTGCTTCCTAACACCTGCAGTGTAAACCTAGAACCTCCAGAGAGTTAATTGATTTGAGGTGAATTATCATCACTTCAGGAATGAACAGTATACACATTCGATTCTTGAAAACATTATATTTGGGGTTCAAGCAGCGAAGCTGCGAGACAACCTATTGTTTTCATACGTTTTCCTATTATTATCCTTCAATGGGAGTCTATGGCATTCCATAGAACACCATGGTGAAAAGTTGTGAAATTTGGCACACTGATTCAAGACAGTCCCATTATCCCAAGACCCAAATTTGTGGTCGCTGGCTTATGAGCTCTAGCGCCACCAACAGGTCAAAGTTGGACATGCATTCATGTTTATAACTTTTGACCCATTCGTCCAATATTCACAAGCAAGGTATCATTGGATTCCCTGGGCCAAGCCAAGCTCAACGCACCCTATGTCGTCGTTTTTCGCTATGATGGATTTTCCGCCATCTTGTTTTATGTCAAAAACCTTCAAAATGTATCTCCTATGACAAATGTTGTCCAATCTTCTCTAAACGTGGCACAGATGATCTTCAGGCCATGCTTGACGAAAAACGAAGATTTTTCAAATTCAAAACCGTTTGGCCGCTACAGCCAATCAAATTCGACCGCGAAGATGCCAAACAGGAAGTAAGCCAATTTCTCAGCAGCCCTTTGACATATCATAACCAAACTTGTCACATAGACCCATGACATCCTCATGGGGACACTCATTAAATTCGGTTACCTTTGACCTCTAGGGGGCGCTGTAATTAATGAAGATGTGTTTTAACTCCTCTCTCTTCACATAAGTATATTTCAAACTTATTTTCAATGTCTGGTGATACTGTCAGACCTCCCAATATAGCGAATGAATTATTTCCCATAGCAACTTGGGCAACGTTGTTAGCAGCAAGTGTATTCCAGCCCTTCAAAAGCAACCTCAATGTATTTTCATTTTGATAACCATTTGCCAATAGCGTTCATTGTCAGTAAAATTATATCTAACAATATGCATTTTATCATGGTCATCATATACTGTTATATACAACTAATAACATATCAATCATATTAATCATGTCAATCTGACGTACAGCATACAATCAGAACACACATTTATTTCCAATGTTAGTTGCGCTGAACAGCGCTCATTTAAGGGTAGACACTACACCCGTGTGGTGACAAGCGGTACTGCATGTATATTGCAACAATTTACCATTCCGCCCTCTTACAATATAAACTGCTATTCTTATTGGATTAGATGCTTCATGAACTACCTCCAGAACGGATGCTTGTTTACATTGTGTCTCTGTTAGGGATATTGTTCCGAATACCCCTATGTATTTGTGTGATTTGTTCTGTCAGGCAGACGATAATGCGCCTTTACCACTAGGTGGGGTCATTTTTCCAGACTGAGAAAAATGAGACGGTCATCATGTAGCCACCTAGCCGATTACGTCTGTCCAGCAGAATTAGTTTATTGAGTCCTATTCTGCCTGACCCCCACATTGCTGCTCGCAGCTATATTTGTATTGTTGCTAGTGTTGTTGTTACAGTGCATACAATATAGTTAACATTATAGTTAATCTTTGATTATTCTATATCAAGAATCATATTTAGTTTTACATTTAGATGATTTAAATTAAAGGTGTCCCTGGCAACCAATCAACAAGTTTCTTACAGCAACACATGCACAGGAACCACATACTGGTCATCTCTGTCAAAACCATAAGTTGTCTGCAGATCAAACGTCTTAAACAAGCACAACTCATCAACTTTTAGTACTGAAACATTTTTGTAATTTCCCTGTCTCACGTGAAAAGAATGAAAGTGTTCTGCAAAACAAAGTGTCTCAAAGTCCTCTGCTGGAAGAAAATAGTCTCCATTAAGTGAAACAATGTCTCTTATCAGTCTAAATACTGGCAAATCCTCTATGTTTGAGCAAACCAGAAGGCCTGGGTGATATTCTGTCCCAAAACAAGTGATCCAAGATGTCACATCAACTTCACAGTCCAAGTCAACCTGTAGTTCTTCAGCAAATATCTCACCATTTGCTACGGCATTGAGCTTAACAGTTTTCACTGGCCCACAGTCAATACTTTTGAAAGGCGTTGATTCCCAATTAAATGCTATAGACATCTGATGTTTTTTAGCCAACGACTTTGTTATATTTTTGAAATTTTTGATTGTGTTCTTGAAAAACCTATGCTTGGCTTCATATCTCATTGTCCAAACATGAAGAATTGGACCTATTTTTCGAATGGACCTGTGATAATGAGTTATGAAAAGATGTTTAGGAATCATTTTACGATGTGGATAAAGCTCTTTGAAAAGTTGATGATGTTCAATAATGAGATGCTTCAGACATACAGTCATGCAATCAGTAATGACTGGAGAAAATATGATGTTCATAATTTGCAACAGAAGCAGCAAGAGTCTCCAGTGTGCATTTCCTTCTTGTACAAAATCTCCAAATATCAAGGGTATATTCCGAATCAAGCAAAATGTCTGAATGGCATTAAGGCCAATGCCGTTTCCAGTTTGCTCCAAGTTGATTCTGGTTGGTCGGTTTTTTCGCTCAACAAAGTCATAATTGTATGAATATATCCAGTTACAAACATCTGTCTTGGATATGATGTTTTCTGTGAGGTAACCAAAAAGCAACTTTAGCTCAAAATGCCCCACTCCTTCCAATATGTCATGCATAATGTCTACAGCATAGTTGTCAGAAACATGAAAGTACTGTAGATTAATGAGTAAACACGTTTGTTATTTAGTTTACATTTAGTTTGCTAAATGGATTTTCAAGACTGTCAAAATATTCATAAAATTTTGCTCTCATGCCCTCAACATCAGGTAGTAATTTTACCACATCTTCTTTAACAGTTGAATGCAATTCCTCAAGCTCCTCCATATTTGCAACAAAAGTCTTTACAACATTAGTAGCCACACCACTGCTTTGGAGTTTTGCAATAAGGGATGCACACATTTCTTGGGTATGTTGCCTGTTCTCAATACAACTTTGAGAATTCACTGGTTGCTCTGAAATTAAAGTTGACACTGTTCGCTGATCATGTACAACAACTGAAGGAGTAACTGGTTCATTATCAGCTGGATCTAGACTTTCAGAATTATGCTTGCACTGAAGATATTTTCTGAAGCCTGAAAAAGTGCAAAACCTGTGATGGCATCTATTCTGGTCACACACCAATTGAAACTGCTTACCAGGAAAAAAGGCATGGGAAAGTTTGAGATGGCGGACCAAATGCTGAATGCTGTTAAAAGTGGATTTGCACACAAAGCATCCAAACATCACAATTTCAGTTGAGGAGCTTTGCCCTGAGGTCCTTCACTCTGGGAGTTTCGTGAGAGAGCCCGATGTCAATGTTGTAGATGGTGGTCTGCACAAATGTCAACATGCTGTTTAAGGCCTGGTCATAGGAGACACCAAACACATAATGTGCCTTGAAAAGTTCATCAAAGGCTGAGAGGGAAGACCTGGCCTTGCAGGGAAGGAGCACATTATCCATCGCAATGTAGTACTCATGGATGCTGTTTCTTGTCGTCCCAACTGCCAGGATGTAGGGGTGCCTCCACTGGTCTGGACCAGAGTGTTCCTGAAGGCTGCGACATGACTGTAAGATGACAAAAAGTATTACTACACAACATTTTTATTGATTTTATTCCATACAACATGGAGATGACACTGAAAAGAAACTGGTGCATTGCAAAAATAATTACCTCCACACCATTCATTCTGAAGAAATAAACAAGGAACTTCAACTGAACTCTATCCTATGCGAAACTAGATGGAAAAAGTGTGTAGTTCAAAACTTGACGCAGCTTTTACTTCTTCGCCACCTAGAGATTGCTATGTACGATCATTCAAAAAATCCGTTATTTCCCATAGACATTTGACCAAGGGAACCGGAAGGCTCGGAGGCTGGACTTATTCTTCAGAGGTCGGGACTGCAGTCATGTGATTGGCTGAAAACGAGGGAGGCATCTGATTGGCTACAGAGAGTTCCTTGTTGAAAAACATGCATTTGTGAATCCAGTCACGTCAGGAGAGTCTCAAAAATCCACATATAAATACAGACCAGTACACACACAAATGCAAACAAGTTCACGAATGAAAAGCGTCTTCTTAATTCAAGTTTAACAGTTTGTATATAAATGTAACAACATCCAAATACTTTTTTTTTTGAAAATTGCAAAAAAATAATATATTAATATATTTATGGATTTATATTATTTATTTAAAACAAGACACATTTGTGTGTGGATCAGAAATCTATTTGTGAAGCTTATTTTTGTTTATGGATTTATTTTACATTTATACATACCGATATCCATTTGTGTGTGGATTGAAATGTATTTGTGAGAAGAGAGTCATTTACATATAAATCACAAAATACATTTGTAAATCCTTCTCTGTGCATTCATTATTAATGAGGCTGTTCTGACCCCATACATGCGTGCTCTTACCTGAGGGAAAGGAAAAAAAGGCAACTTCCGCCAGGGACACAAGTCGGATACCATGACTTTGTATCGCGCGTTTCTTTTGATGGTGCACTTTTTAATACAACTCTTTATCTAAAAATGAACTAACATTTTACACTTCGGTACAGAGGGAAAAAATTAAATGAGCCTATTATGTGTGCTGTCATATCACATCAGTAAGGAAATGTTTACAACATGAATTGTTTGGAGCAGTGGCGTGTCCAGACATTTTTGATAGGGGTGGCACCAGTGGGGCACTGACATATGCAGGGGTGGCATGAAGTGTGAGCAGGAGCGCCTGCGCAGACATATACACTCACGTATGCACACCCACACCCAGGTGTCGGCATAGCATTAATTTACCATTTTTGTATCCACAACCCATATCTACTTCACTTACTAACACTGCAAGCAAGAACAGACCTACTAGTCACAACATTCAGGAAAAGGCAACATACAAATGTGATTGAAAACTACCATACTTTATTCTAACTTCAACAGTACATACAAAAAAGACAATGCACTTTCTGAAGACTCTGGGCAAAATATGAACTTAACAAAACTGTGCAAAACTTAACATGTGCAACAATAAAGTGCCAACAAAATTAAAATAAATAAGACTCTTAGGGCAAAATATGACCTTAACAAAACTGTGCAAAACTTAACATGTGCAACAATGGTTGGAGGTACAGACCCCTGGCTCATGGACTATTAAGCTTAGGTAAACAGGAGGGTTAAAACAGTGCAATTCGCCTGTTCTTGTGTTTGCTTGCAAACACTTTGATAAAATCATCCATGTTGAGTGCCCTCGCTCTTCTTGACTCGATACTTAGCAAAGATAAATGGCTTAGTCTGTTGTCTAGCATGGTTGTCCTCAAATGAGTTTTAATGAGCTTTAGAGCTGAAAAACTCCGCTCACATGCAGCACTGCTGACTGGGAGGGATAGAGCTATTTTGCATAGCCTGAAGAGCTCAACAAACACCTCTTGGTATGGTTCCAAAAACACTGTTAAATCTAGGATGTTTCCCAACTGTGCCGCCCCACTCTCAGCTTTCCTTGACCAAAATCTTCTAGCCTGGTGAAGCTCATGAGTAAGATCCTCCTTATCACACCCATATATTGTTCCAAAGTCAAAGACCTGGTCATCCTGGAGGAATGTACTGCTTTTAGGATTTAAGGCCTGTATACCTCTCATTACTGAACAGTTCATTTTTGAGAACCTTCTTTCCATTTCAGAAACTAAGGTGTCAAGGATGGGGTAGAGTAGTCCCTGCCTGAATGAATCTTTGTCTGCATTACCCTTGCGCAGGCCTATAGTACATGTCACATACGACCCACCAAGTTTGGTGCTGACTTTATGTGCTCTTTTCTTCTCAACATTCTCAACAGCTATGTTGCACTGTTTGGCTGTCTCTACTATGTCATGCCACAGTTTATTTTATTTTATCAACTGAGGGTGACAACAGTTCAGAAAGCAGCTTTGTGTCACCGAAAACTTTTCGGAAGGTTGCAAGGAGGCCTATAAATGTGAGGTCAATCTGTGCAAGCAGACCTCTAGCATCAATGGACCTGTCTCTGTGATTTTCTGCACTTATATTTTGAAGAACACACAACACAGCTGGTAATCTATCCATAAAATTCCTGCAAGCTACTGCTCTACATGCCCATCTTGTGTCACTTAATTTTTGTAACTCTCTAGGTGTGCCACCATACATCTCTTTCTGGACAGTAAGCCATTTCTGGTGCACATATGAGCCTGACATGTATACATAGATCTTTTCAAGCAGTGAAAAGAAACAATCTGCCTCTGGAACTGACTTTACAGTGTCAACCAAGACCAGGTTTAGACAGTGCGCATTACAGTGGACATAAAACGCAGTTTTAGCCTCTGTCTTAATTCTGGCTGCCACACCCGAATGTTTACCACTCATTACTGAGGCGCCGTCATAACCTTGTCCAACAAGGTTTGATTTATACTGAAGGCCATAGCTTTCTAAGCACTTGATGATCATGTCACTAAGCCCCTTAGCATCTAGATGTTGTGCATGCTGCATTTCAAGGAAGCTTTCATGAACAGCCCCATTGTAATAATATCGAAGTACTAATGACAGCTGCTCCTTTTTTTGCAAATCTTTGGATTCATCAGCGATGATGGAGAATACCTCACTCTCTTTCACTTCTTTCCCAATGGAATCCTGCACCATACTGGCTAAGCACTGCAGAATTTCATTTTGTATGGTATTGCTTGTGTATTTTGCATTGCCTGTTGCTTTCATTTTTTTGGCTACCATGGGATTGTGTTTAGCAATCATTTCAATAATTTCTAAGAAATTCCCTTTGTTGTCAGATTGCTCAGACTCACGGTGCCCTCTTTGTGCCATATTTTGTGTGGCTGTCAAAAGCAGTACATCTGCAACAGTTTTCATGTAACTGCGATTCTCTTCAACCTTCTTTTTGTACTCATTGTTGAGCATGTTTAATACAGAAGCATATGTAAGTGCAGCCTTCTTGTGTTCACTCCAAGCTAACATGGCAGTAATATGAGAATCTGATTTTTCATGCACCTTAAAGCCAGCATCTTTATACATTTCTTTTTTCCAATGTGAAAAGTCGGATTCTGAGGTAAAAACGGATTCTGACGTGCTAGGCAAAGAGAAGTGTCTGCATGCATAGCAGTAAGCGCAGTCTTTCATAAGTGAGTACTCAAGCCATGAAAACGTGTTGTACCAAGATGGATTGAATGACCTCCTCTTCTCTCCTTGGATGGTTTTTGGATATATCTTTAACCGGGGTTGAGTGGGTCCTGCTGCTCTTGACTGTGAAATATCTGTAAGTGACAAATGTATGGGAATCAGAACCTTTAAGTGTCATTTAATTCACTGATTTGACTTAAATTAGTTGTTAAGACATACCAATAGGTCCGGGCCGACGAAAAGGGGCTGCCACACCACTATCCCCTTGTGCATGGCCTGCAGGAACCTCTGGATTGTCAGCAGCACTGGACACACCTGAAGCAATACAGAGATTGTATCATTCATTTATGTCAAATTGTCACATTTAGGCTTTTCACACCAGCATTGTTAAAAAATGTGTCTACACGCTTGTTAAAAAATGTGTCTACATGCTTAATGACAGTATATGCCACTGTAGTATAAGTGAAATATCCCAGTTCGAATCAATGCACATAATGTTTTAAAGAAGGTAAATTCATACATACCCTGATCTGTTTGTGATGTTGAGGGTCTTTCCTCTTTACCATCCATGTTCTGGCACCTGAGCGCGTAGCGATGCACACATCACCAGACAGCTAAACACTTTTCCCCACAAAACTTGAAGACAGGAGCAATAATGGAAGTCCGTAAAGGATGTTGTCGACATTCACTTGTATATCCATTCATTGATAGTCGTTGAACGAGTTGTTGCAGGTTTAGAAGTGTGAAACTGGAAATTAACCAATATCCAAATTGGTTATAAAAATGTACTTATAAGTTGTGAAATACAATGAAATATGAACGTAAATTATTACATAAGACATGGATGAATTAAGTTACTTACAAAAAAAGCTTCTCCAAGGCTTACACGGATGGATGACGTGAGATACAAGAAAGATATGCTTCACCGTGTGGATCGCTGGCTCAAAAGACAGATCAAAATGGCTGCCGAAATAATGACCGATCACGTGACTAAAACAATGTGACTCTTGTCAGCCAATGAGAATGAACACATATTAAGAAACTACAAAAGGACTGCATACAAGTAATGGCCTGCAGGGGGCTCTAAAATGCCTAATACGAACTCAAAACGTGTAACGTAACACTCCCCGCCTGGTATTGAACACAATAACACCTTAAATGACTAAACATCTAGGGGTCAATCAAGAGTCTGTGTGGCCCTAAGGGGTCATCAGCACCACCACTTCAGTGATAGGGCGAAGAAAGGTCTTGGAAGTGCCTCCTCTAGTTATCTTGAGCTCCAACTTCCTGATCTTTCCGTCACTTCCAGGGAAGGTTTTAGTCACCAATGCCATGGGCCACTGGTTTCTCTTCAGCTGAGTATCGCGAAGAAGCACTAAGTCTCCCTCCTTGATGTTGGGCTGGCTCTTCTGCCACTTAGAACGACTCTGGAGGGTTGAGACATACTCACCCGCCACCTTTCCCAAAAGGTGTTGGCCAAGTGCTGGACTCTTCTCCATTGCTGACGGTGTAAGTCTGCGTCGACGAAGCAGCCTGGAGGAGGATGTGGACGGCAAATCTTCTGGGTAAGAATCGTGTTGGGAGTCAGAAGCAACGGGGCGTCTGCATCAGTAGAGATGGTCGTCAGAGGTCTGGCGTTGATAATGGCGGACACCTCTGCCATCGTAGTAGACAGAACTTCGTGGGTGAGTAGGGAAGGTTGAGTCTGACTTAGCATGGAATCCAGAATCCTTCTTGAGATGCCAATCATCCTCTCCCACACACCGCCCATGTGTGATGAATGAGGCGGGTTAAAGATCCATGTACAACCCTCTGCACTGAGGAACTTAGAGATGTTGGGCTCCTGGTCGTCTTGCAAGAGTACTTGCAGCTCTTTACAGGCTCCCTTGAAATTTGTGCCACAGTCTGAACGAATAAGCTTCACAGGACCCCGGATGGCAAGAAATCTACGCAGAGCGTTGATGAAGCTTGATGTGTCCATGGCTTCAATGAGCTCTATGTGAACAGCACGTACACTGAGACAGGTGAAGATAACTGCCCACCTTTTGCTGTTGGCAGCGCCTCCACGGGTGCGTCGAGTAGAGATACTCCAAGGACCAAAAACATCAATGCCTACGTTGGTGAAAGGAGGCTCTGTACTTAGGCGGTCTGGAGGGAGGTCGGCCATCTTTTGCTCTGCTGTTTTGCCTCTGAGCTTGTTACATGTGACACACTTGTGTAGAAGCTTTGCGATGCACCTCTTGGCTCCGACCATCCAAATGCCGTCTGCACGCATAGCTCCCTCCGTGAAGATCCGGCCCTGGTGTTCGACTCTCCTGTGGTAGTAGCTGGTAAGTAGAGCGCCGACGTGGCTGCGACCAGGGACAATGAGAGGGTGTTTCTCCTCCGCGGTAAGACTTGAGCGTTGAAGCCGGCCACCGATTCTCAAGAGTCCGTCACAATCGAGAACAGGATCCAACTTCCTCAGTGGACTGTCGTTAGGAATGCTTATCCCTTGCTGCAGACAGGACATCTCAGTGCGATAGGTTTCCTTTTGAACACATCGAATGACGACCTGTTTTGCCTTCAACAGATTGTCGGATGTGTGTGCTTTTGAACATTGATGCCAGCCTTTACATTCTTTGTTTCCCGTTGTAGTGCTGGATCCGATGACCTCTGTGATGTGGATGAGTGTGGCTATGGCTCTAATGAGAGACTGCCATGTTGAAAACCGTTCAAACCGCTGAGAGCCCAGGTTTGGGCTGGTGCATGTGGTGAGGTGAGATCGCACCTCTGCATCAGAGTCTGGGTCCACAAGGCTGAAAGGTGTTTCCAGTGGGATGTCTTCTTTAGACGGTAGCAGCAGAAAGTCAGGCCCGGTTAACCAGCTCGTGTTGGTGAGCAGTGCTGCATGTACTGGTCTGGTTGCTACGTCTGCTGGGTTCTGGCCGGTGGGTACGTAGTGCCACTGGTTGGGGCTTGAGAACTTCCTGATGCGTTCTACCCTGTTACTGACATACACGTAGAACCGGCGGGTTGCGTTGTAAATGTACCCAAGCACAACCTTGCTGTCTGTATACAACCGTACATCATCAAACTTCAGATCCAACTCTCTGGAAGCCAATTCTGCTATCTCAACCGCCAGGACTGCTGCTCCCAGTTCAAGCCGCGGGACTGTATGGACTGACATCGGAGCTAACTTTGTCTTTCCTATGACGAATCCTACATGGACCTCGCCGCTGTCGTCTACCACCTTGAGGTAAGCTACTGCAGCAATGACCTTCACGGAAGCGTCTGAAAAGATGTGTAGCTCCACGCGCTGGGCGTTGGAAACAGATGTGCTTGTGTAGCAACGAGGCGTCTCAAAGCTTTCAAGGGCTTGTAGTGAATCCCTCCAAGCAATCCACTCTGTTTCCTTTTCAACAGGGAGCGGCTCGTCCCAATCAACGGTGTTGTGGGTGAGTTCTCTCAGAAGGAGCTTTCCTTGTATGGAGATCGGTGCCACCAGGCCAAGTGGATCGAACAGACTGTTCACACAAGCAAGCACACCTCTGCGTGTGAAGGACCTATTGGTGTTGGCGACCCGAAAAGTGAACGTATCTCTGCTCAGGTCCCAATTCAATCCCAGGCTGCGCTGCATCGGTGGAGAGTCAGTTTCCAGGTCGAGGTCCTTCAAGTCCTTGGCATACTCAGAGGATGGAAACGCTTGCATAACTGCTGGACAGTTGGACGCAATCTTGTGGAGACGTAGGTTGGACATTGCTAGCATACCTCGTGCTGCAGTAAGTAGGTCGATTGCTTGAGACACAGAGGGCAGAGATTTGAGGCCATCGTCTACATAGAACTCTCTATGTACGAACTTTTTCGCCGCGTGACCAAACTCCTCTTCTCCGTGTAGAGCAGCTCGTCTGAGGCCGTAGGTCGTTACCGCTGGAGACGGGCTGTTGCCAAACACATGGACCCGCATTCGGTATTCTACAACCACGTCCGTAGGGTCGTTGTTCCTGAACCATAGGAACCTAAGAAAGTTCCTGTGATCTTCTCTCACGATGAAACTATGGAACATCTGTTCGATGTCGGCGGTGAAGGCAACCTGTTCACATCGAAAACGCATCAGAACTCCCAGCAAACTGTTGTTAAGATCTGGTCCGGTCAACAACACGTCGTTCAGAGACGCTCCAAGATGTTTGGCGCTGGAGTCGAAGACAACTCTGATTTGACCTGGTTTGTGGGGGTGATACACTCCGAATGTGGGGAGGTACCAGCACTCCTCTCTGTTAGCCAACGGAGGAGCGAGCTCTGCATGATCTTGATCGAAGATACGTTGCATGAAGGTGACAAAATGTTCCTTCATCTCTGGCTTTCTTCCAAGCGTGCGACAAAGAGAGTTGAAACGATTCAGAGCTTGCTCTCTATTGTTAGGCAGACGTGGTCTTGACGGGCGGAACGGAAGTGGGGCTACCCAGCTGTTACCGTTGTCGATGTAGCTCTCCTTATCCATTAACTCAATGAACAGCTTGTCTTCAATGGAGGGAGCGACCTTGTTGTCATCTTCGGTGCGTTGGAATATCTTGCTTCCCAAGGAGTCATCGTAACCGCATCTCTCTGCTTCGCGAGTCAGTGGTGAGCTTGACAGTTCACAGAGGCAGTTGGTGCTTTGGGTCTTCACAGTGAGTTTCTCCTTAACTGTGAGATGGTTTGGACAGGGTGAGAAGTGTGAATGGCGGCCGTTCTGGAGAACGGCCGCACACTTGTAAGAACACACTTGTATCTTTGGGTTTGTGAGCTGTGCCTAGGCAGACCTCACCGATGATGACCCAACCAAGATCCAAGCGTTGGGCATATGGTGCGTTATTAGGTCCGTTGCGCTGGTCTCGTACCTTGTGAGCCTGTAGGACATCACGCCCAAGGAGAAGAAGGATCTGAGCCTCTGGGTCAAGCGGAGGAATGTGCTCAACAATGGAATTGAGGTGAGTGTGATATTTTGCTACTTCTGGAGTAGGTATCTCGGACCTGTCTTCAGGAATGTAGTTGCATTCAATGAGTGTCGGAAGATCTATACTGAGATTTACATCCAAAGGTTGTGCGACAAAGCCTCTGCCTCTCCTACCTGACATTTCAGTGAGACCGGCACACGTACGTAATGTGTAGGGAGCCTCTGAGTTTTCAAGGTTAAAGAGGTTGAAGAACTCTGGCCTGGCGAGTGACCGGTTGCTCTGGTCATCAAGAATGGCGTAGAGTCTCACTGACCTGTTTGGTTCTCCCTTAGGATGCACTGTGATGAGGCAGATTTTAGAGCAGGAGCTAGGTCCGTTGTTTCCGCCACAGATCTCGGTGCACATGGAGTTCACTGTAGGAGGAGGTTCCGACTCCCCGCCGTTCTCTGCCTGAGGGGGCTGGTTAGCCCAAGGAGCTGGCCCAGCGTGAAGAGCCGATATATGCCTGTCGCTGTTGCACTCCTTACAGTGTACTTCTGTTCTGCAATCTTTGGCAACGTGCTTGCTTGAAGAACAAAATCGAAAACATATACCAGCTTCTTTGAGAAATGCCTTGCGTTCTTCGATATGTTTGGATCGAAAGCCTCTACAATGTTTGAGGGGGTGAGGCTTTTGGTGGATGGGGCACTGTTTACTGACATCAGGCCTAGCACTGGAAGTCTCTGTTGTGTCGGAGTCAGAAACCGGAGAGACATCCGTTATATGAGTGGATACGAAGTTTCTTGTCTTCTTATCTGTAGCGTCTGGCTTGGTTGTTGTAGCAGCTGAACTGGCAAAAAGGAAGCTTGGGTCGTTGCGGATGTAGGCCTCTCTGGAGACGAAGTCAGCAAAGTAGGTGAAAGGTGGGAAGAGCACGTTGTGCTCTAACTTGTAGTTACTCCCCTTAGAAATCCACTTTTCTTGGAGGTTCCATGGTAATTTTTCCACTATGGGGTTCAGACCTCTAGCTGTGTCCAAGCAAGCAAGTCCAGGTAAGTAGCCCTCGCGCTTAGCCGATGCTAGCTCCTGTAGCAGGTCTCCAAGCTCTCTGAGTTTAAGATAATCCCTGTTGTTGATTTTGGGAAACTTCTCCACTCGGTCAAAGAGAGCCTTTTCGATCATCTCTGGTGAGCCGTAACACTCCTCAAGACGAGACCATGCCATTCTCAGGCCTTGAGTTGAGTCGTTGACGTGGACAGCTCTTATCCTCTTGATGTGCGCTGAAGACTGCGGGCCTAACCATTTAGTGAGCAGATCGAGCTCTTCGCTGGAGGTGAGATCAGTTCCTCTAATGGAGTTTAGGAAGCTCGACCTCCATGTCCGGTAGCTCTCAGGTTGATCATCGAATTTGGTAAGACTGGAGCTCAATAGTTCACGCCGAACAAGGAATTGAGCTACCTCACCAAACCCTGTATGGTCACCATTGTGAGTATGAGGAGCCTGTCTGGGGTGAGTGGACGAGAGTGGCTGATGTGTCCCAATTGGGTAGGGGATGTGAGCTTTATCATCAGGAGCAGGCCTTGGTGCCTGGTTGGTTAAAGCAGGTTGCCTAGACCTGTTGAGGTCTCCATCGAAGGAGTCTTGATTATATTGCCTTGTGCTATTAATGTTAGCAGGGTTACGTCGTTGAAGCCGACGTGTTGGGTCAGTGGGGGTAGACTCAGAGGCTGCATTTGAATGACGCTCAGCGTAGTTAAACGTTCTTTCACGTGGAGATTGAGTTGGAAGAGAAATTATAGTTCTGGAGCCTCTCTCCAATTCTGCTGCAGTTGACTCAAGGGCTTCGGCTTCTGCTTCTGCTGATGCAATCTCTTTGTCTAGCTTTAGGGTAGCAAGAGCAGCGTCCATATGAGCGTCCATACAAGCTTTTTCTATTAGTAGATCATTTTCTTTTTGAACAAACGTGATGCGGGCACGTGCAGCTGATACTTTAGCCCTTGCTTTAGCTGCAGCTAGGCTAGCGGAAGAAGACCTTGAGCTTGAGCTGGAGTCACCAGACACAGACTTTGTAGCATCTGCTAACGTAGTGTCTTTTTGTTCTTCCGTTCGTGAAGCAGCTTCCATCTTAGAGTAGTGAGATCACACTGATGCACTGGAACGGCTAACGGAGAATGTCTCTCTTGATCACGGTAGGTATCCGTTGTTTAGAGCCCGCTATGATGCTGTTTTTTCACTGTTCTGGCACCTGAGCGCGTAGCGATGCACACATCACCAGACAACTAAACACTTTTCCCCACAAAACTTGAAGACAGGAGCAATAATGGAAGTCCGTAAAGGATGTTGTCGACATTCACTTGTATGTCCATTTATTGATAGTCGTTGAACGAGTTGTTGCAGGTTTAGAAGTGTGAAACTGGAAATGAACCAATATGCAAATTGGTTATAAAAATGTACTTATAAGTTGTGAAATACAATGAAATATGAACGTAAATTATTACATAAGACATGGATGAATGAAGTTACTTACAAACAAAGCTTCTCCAAGGCTTACACGGATGGATGACGTGAGATACAAGAAAGATATGTTTCACCGTGTGGATCGCTGGCTCAAAAGACAGATCAAAATGGCTGCCGAAATAATGACCGATCACGTGACTAAAACAATGTGACTCTTGTCAGCCAATGAGAATGAACACATATTAAGAAACTACAAAAGGACTGCATACAAGTAATGGCCTGCAGGGGGCTCTAAAATGCCTAATACGAACTCGAAACGTGTAACGTAACAATCCACATGTACATCCACAGAAACTGTGATTAAAATGATAATACAATCAGCCTTTCCTTAGTAAACTAAGTGGTATGTTACAGTCAAACCAAATGAGTAAGTTCAAACATGAGAACAAACTTGAACCATCAGGATTTCACATACCTATGTGTACAGCTGAAGCTGAAGCATGGCTCTCATCCTCTAACTGACTGCTCTGCCCCTGCTCTGGCTCTATTTTGGATTTCTTCCTTATGAAGAAATCCTTAATATTCTGACCTCTTTTCATACTGTAATAGTCCCATAATGCACGACATTCTTATATGTTGTACAATAGATAATTGTGCATACACACGAATGATATTGATGTTACACGGGTCTAACATAACAATGTTACGCAGTACAGAATAGCTAAATGTTAGCTTTAGCATCGTTGACAGTCAAAACAGTGTTTGCTAATGAGATGAGATGATGACAGCCTTGTGCCAATTACAATAAAAAGAAATAAAACAAGACAGGATAAACGTTTAGCTTATTACCGTTACAGCTTTTAACTACGGGCACAGTAAGTGTAGTGAAATGTAGGTTTCTCACATCTTTCTCGACGATGCTCCAGAAACGTGTTGCTTCCATAGACAGTTTGTTTCACGTGTAGGTTTGCTCAAACTTCTTCTTCTTTGGGACTTTTTTTTTGCAGGCTACATACTACTTTAGCGCATCTCTGCTGCCTCTCAGGTTTGAGAAGGAACTGCAACTCTAAACAAGCTTCCAGTTTACATTCAGTGCCGTGAATATTGGGGTGGCACTTGGGGTGGCCAATCAGATTTCAGGGGTGGCCCGTGCCACCCTAGGCCACTCCCTGAACACGCCACTGGGTAGCGTCCATTCTTACCTTCAATGTCGTGGATAAAACCTTCGATCCAGTTACTGTATCCCTTGAGTAACACAGCCCGACGGATGTTGCAGTCGGTACTGGCCCATTGCTCCACATTTTGTATGTTTAATTCAGGCAGACAGGAAAGATTGGTGGTCCACACTGGAAGTTCCATCACTTGCGCTGCTGAATCTTCCCCGGATCTTTTGGAAATAGCCCCGGATCGATGTGCCGTCAAAAAAAAAAAAACAAATAATAAAAATTATGAAAATAGCCCCGTAGAGTATACTTCTTTGTGGTTGCATTACCAGCAGCCATAGATGCAACATTGTAGCCAGTGAAAACCGCAAAATTCTGACGTGTCCATATATGGGCAGATTTAGAATAATTTGTTGCAAAATGTTGCAAATTCAACGTCGGTATTCATGCCGCTCTATGCATAGCGCATCTCGTCGATATTGGTGTTTCTTGCTGCTAGCCTTTAAGTGAGATAAGAGAGTGTTGAGAAGGACAGTAATAAAATATCTTTGGTAAGATGGAATATAAGAAGAGAGACCCGAAGTGAATTCAACCCGGTCCACTTGACATCGGCTAGGTGCATGACAGTGGTACCGTAAAACTTTAATAGCCCGGGCTTTTATTTGTTTCAATCACTGAACTTTCGAACAAAACTCTTGCTCAGCAAAGATGAGAAATACTATCAAATGTATTATTTAAACCAGTATAAATGTTAGTAACCGTAGGTTGCCAAGCGAATAACTCCTGCACACATGCTAACCACCCGCGGCGCTACCATTGGGCCCGGGTGGGCCTGGGCCAGTGTTGGTCAGGTTACTTGGTAAGTAATTAGTAACTGATTACTTATCCAAGAAAGTAATACAGTTACTTTACTGATCACTTATTTTCAAAAGTAATTAGTTACTTTACTTAGTTACTTTTCAAAAACAGCTATACACAACCTGAATACACTTTTTTAAAACTTGTTTTTATTAGTCTCAATCTTTTTAACTATGCACATTGCAAACAAAAAAATAAATTAAATCCAACAGTCTCATTTAAAGAAAATTGTTTTGGTGTGTATACACACCTTCATTCGAATAGATGTAAATAAAATACAGCAATAAAACAATTAAAACCAAAGTCTCTATTAACAATTACATCTTTTAACAGTTGCAGTGCAGAGAGGAGTAAGGCGTTTACCAAAACAGAAAATGCTGTTGCATGCCACATTTAGGCTGTTCTAATGTCAAAGAAGAGTATGTGTTTGAACTGTGTGTGTGTGGAAGGATGTGTTTCTCTGAGTGTGTGGATGTGAATGTCAGTGTGTGTGTATGGAGGGGACTGCCTCTATGTTTGTGTGGGATTGAGGTTTGCTTCTACGTGTATGTGATGTGTGTGTATGTATGTAGAGGGATTTGTTACTGTGTGTGTGTGTGTGTGTATGTGTGTGTGTGGAGGGTAGTGCTTCAGGAGTGTGTGTGTGTGTGTGTGTGTGTGGAGGGGATCTGACCCCTGTCATATGTCTGCAGGTTCAGGCAAGCAGAAAAGTGTGTGTGTTAGTCAAGTGTCATTTTATTACAAGGCCCTATGTTTTTTTGTTTTCTTTCAGAGTGAAACAGTGGTTATACCGCATCAGCAGAAGCTTTTCAAACCTCCCAGCAGAGAGCCTGTTCCTTTTCGGGAAAAGCATCAATCCACCCAAACTGAACAGCCGTTCAACTGGTACAATGGATGGAGTTGGAGAGTTGTATTTCATGTACATCTTTTTGAGGATTGGGAACTGATTTAGAATCTCAAGTAGGGCCCGACCGATATTGATTTTTGAGTGCCGATGCCGATTATTTTCAGAGAAAAATTACGATAACGATTTAATCGGCCGATTCTAAAAAAAAAAAAAAAAGCATTACAAACTGCTTCACCAGTAGGCCCCTTGGTGAAGTAGTCCCAAACCTTGCTATGAGTCTTATCTGACATCTGTACCTCCCAATGTGCTGCGCTCGTGAGCAGTGACTAACACGTGCGCACTGAGCAGTATGGTCTCACCGTTAGAGTCTACAGTATAACAAATTAACATGGCCTCGGACCTAAAGAAAAACAGGCACAACATGCTCAAACAACGCGTCTTGTTTACATTGGTGAGGTGAGCGCGCAGCTGCCTGAGCGAGCGTGTTTTCATGTTGTACGGTAAAATTCAATCTCCTCTTTTTTACTCCGGCTAAAGTTGCTAGTTAGCAAGGCTAGGTTAGCTTTACTGTATTTGAAGGGTAGTGGGGGGTTAGGTGTACTTTTCCTTTTTTTAAGCATGACCTACACGTTTAAAAGGACCAATTGTTCATTACACAAACTAGTTATAAACTTACCGTGGGGGGAAACTCTGCTCGGTTTATCCAATGAGCTCAGCACATTCAAGCTACATGCGCTCGGGTGTTCCAAAAATAAGTGCGGTGGGTGAGACTGAGAGCCTTTCTTAAGTAGAATGGAGTAGGAGCGCACTCTGCTGGATACTAAGCGCAATAACATTTCAAAAAAAAAAAAAAAATCGGTTGTAATCTGCGTCTTTTGGCAGATGTTGATTATTTTCAAAAAGGCTATAATCGGCCGATTAAATCGGCAGGCCGATGAATCGGTCGGGCCCTAATCTCAAGATCATACCCAGACCTTAAATAGTCATTTACTTCTTTTTCTGCTGAGAAGCTTTCTGTGGGTTGGTTCTCAAAATCAAAAAAGTCAATTTCAGCTGGGCTGGCTGGCAGTTGGGACACATTAGCATTGTCCGCTGCAGGAGCAACTTTACGACACTCTCTTATCAGAAGCTCCTTCACATGCTGTCTCCTACGCTCATCTCTCAGCCATCTAAGTTTGAACTTGGGACAAGTGGCCGCTGCAAGAAGTCCCTCTTGGCTATCCAGTACAGGATCAAAACAAATCTTGATGGCCTGTAAAATACAATACGATATAAACAATAATATATTTATTTTTCTATATAATCTGCTATTTTAATTATTCTGTGATTTTAACTGACCTAAACCATCTAATGCCCTATCAATACTGTATGAGATTTAATTATCGTTGAGGTTATTTTGACCTCTTTATTTTAATCTTCTGTTGATGTTATGATTAATATTTATGATTAATGATGATCAATATCCCTGATATTGAACTGATATTTAACTTTTATCATTTTAGTAATAGTACTCACTGCTTAAAACAAACAAAGTGTAACATCTGCCCACCATGAATGGTATAATAAATTTAACAAAACCACCCAAATCAATTATTAAATAATAATCTTACCTTTACAATGGCATCTGGAAGGCTGGCTGTCATTCTGGAGAGGTCATCTTTCAAGGCAAGTGTCTTTGACATCAGGCTTGTGAGCGTTGGTAGTAAAGTCCCATAGGTGCACTCATCCCCTTGTAAGATGTCGAGTGCTACTGTCAAGGGCTTCATCACAGTGCAGTATTCTTGCAAAAATAGGTACTCCCTTTCATTAAGGCACTTGATTCCCAGTTTTACACACAGGGGATTCAGCTCGTTCATTGGAATTGTGATGATTCTGGAAATGGCCTCATACAGGGAATTCCACCTTACGGATGTGGGTACCATTAGCTTCCTGCGGCTGACTTCCTCCACCTGTTCAGAGGCCAATGTTGATCGACTTGCTTTAGTCCAGAGAGCGGTGCATTTTGCAATACTACTCCTATTTACAGCCTTGGTGTCTGCACAGGAATTTAGATGTTTGTCAACATCGCTTGTTGAAATCAGATTAATTGTGTGTGATGCACATCTGTAGTGTGGAGGGAGGCTAAACTGTCCATCACCAGATGAAAGAACTTCTGCTACATCTGTAAAAGTCGGTTCCTCGTCATCACCTGCTTCATAATTTTCAGATTCAGACTCCAAATTACAGGGCTGACATACTCTGAATGCTTTGGCAAAATTTGATGCATTATCCGTTACAGTGGCAACAACTTTGCTATGAAGTTGATATGATGAATGAATTTCTTCGATCTCTGCTCCAATTACATCATAGGTGTGCCTGCCTCCAATTCTCTTACATGCTAGCGAGGCCTTGTTGCGTTGTAAAGTGGAATTAATCCAGTGAACCGTCACTCCCATAAAACTTGTATTATTCTTCGTCCAAATATCAGCAGTAGTGGAAACAAAGTCTACATCTCCGAGTGCAGCCTTCAAATTACCTTCCATTATGTTGTATTCTCTCTCAAGGTATCCTGCAAATGACTTTCTCTGCAGCAGCTTGACACCGCTTTTGGTTGGTATTTTTTCTACGATGCGTCGGAATGAATCAGAGTCTACAGTGGAAATGGGCAACATGTCCTCGACAATATAGCCAGCGACAAGCTTCTTCAGTTCACCGGCACTAAGTCCTGTCGCTGACACTCTTAAGTCTATTTTCGCCTGTTTAGCAGGAGAGGGTCCCTCTGTTGCTGCAGCGGTCATGTCGGGATTTCGGGGTGTCTCATTGAGTTTCACATTCTTGCTCGGCTTGCTAGGTGCTTGCTCAGATTTGAGGTGGAATTTTTCGCTGTAGACAAAATCTTTCTTCCCACGCAGAGTGTACAGCGGACGTTAATGTTTTTTACATCTTTTACCGAGTCAAACTCAAAGTAATGTCTGAACTTTCATGAATGAATGCTCCATGTTCGCTCTCTCTCCCGCACGCCATGTCTTGCACATTCGTGTCTGTTGTTTACTTCTAGACGTCGCGCCGCTATAGGCGATGTCATTGTCACGAGACAGTCTCACAAAGCAAATACGGAAAATCCCAAATTCTTTTACTGTCTATGGCAAAAATAAATCACAGTTTAGTAACGCAGTAACACAGGCTGCTTGCAGGAAAGTAAAAGTAATCGAATTACTATTTTTGCAATTGTAATCCCTTACTTTACTCGTTATTTGAAAAAAGTAATTGGATTACAGTAACACCTTACTTCTAACGCGTTACTGCCCATCACTGGCCTGGGCCCACCCATTTTAGGTCCGGGCCCGCCCATTTTGACCCAGCTCGACGCATGTCCCTGTGATATTTTCCCCAACATGAACAGCCTCCTTACATTGCCCATGACGACAAGTACTGTGGAGAGACTCTTTTCAGCTGTCAATCGGATAAAAACAGGCACCAGGGCAACAATTTTGACAGATAGACTGAACTCGTTGTCCCTGCTTTCATTTGAAAGGGAATTGACTGATTCACTGGAATATCAAGAAATTCTTGCTGTGTTCTGCACGAAACCCGCCGTCTCCTGCTGTCAGCCCCAAGTCCCACAAGCAAGTTTGAATTGAATTGTGTGCATTTGTGATTATTTATCAGTTGTCTCGGATTGTTATGCTGTTGTTTATATGGTCGGATATGTTATTCATTTAATTATTCGTAAGAAATTAGCTACAGGAGAAATAATCGTTAATATTTTTCCTGCTGTTTGTGTTTAGTAGCTGTGTCAGATTCAATGCTGCTGTTATTTCATGTCCATACAGTTCTTCTGTCATTCTGAATTTATGAGAAACAGTTAAATAATTTTGGACAGTTCCTTGCGCACCGTGCTGGGTAAATGAATGGAGAGAGAAACAGACCCTCCAAAGATATAATTCAGTTTCAGTCTTTTTGTGTATTGAACGTTCAAAAGAGATAAATGAAGTTAGGCTTACTGCCAAGGTGTGTGTCTTTGTCCACTTCAGCTATGAGGTGAGGACAGCGACACAAGACCCACACAGGTAGGCTACTGAGTCGCTGTCCTCAGTGCTGCAGAAAGGCGCTGAAACGGAGATGAAGGGGAACCCGGGTTTTTGGGGGGCTTATTTTAACTGGCCCATCCAGTTTTCTGGAGGCCCACCGACAATCAAAATCCTGGCGCCGCTAGTGATGCTAACACACACACACACCAGAGATGGAAATTAACTTTTTTGCCCACCAGCCACTGTGGCAGGTAGATTTAGAAATCTACCAGCCACTCATCTTTTTTACCAGCCACTTTTTATATGCTATATATTTTTTTTTAATGTATGCGGACATTTTAAACAATATAATAGTAACAATAGATAAGAAAAGTGTTTTTCATACACATCATTTATCCATCAGAAGTGATTTTTACAGTAAGTAGGTGCTACCAAGGAACTGAGTTGAAAATGTTACCCTCTTACCGCATATAAACAATACACAGGTATCTGCCATGTAAGTCATGTTTATTTCAAAGGTGTTACGATGACAAGTTTGGGGATAATTCATCTATACAAAGTATTTTCACTAAAAAACAAATTGACTTATTAACAATAAAACAACATGGCTACACCATCATAAGTCAATAGGAACATTTGTTTTTTCAGTGCACTGGCCTTTTAATTTCTTAAATTCAACCAGATGTATAATGAAATCTGCCCCTACTTAATAAGTGCAAGACACATTGAAAAACGCCAGAATACATTAAACTATATATTTATATTTATATATATATATATATATATATATATACATATATATATATATATATATATATATATATATATATGTATAGGAACTCGTTAGCGTATCTGTTTGTGTACGTTCGCTATGCAGCCCTGCTATTGCGCATTCACAGACTGGCTTTTGTCAAAGGAATACCCGGTCAATGATGGATTTAATATGGACACAAACGACTAAACATTGGATCTTTGTATGGATTTATATGCACGTTACGGGATGAATTGATAAGCTCCTGTAAGGGCTACGATGGCACAGATGACAGCTGATTTGGAACGGAACAACAGCAAAGTAAGGAACCCCGACTTTTTCACTGTTCAATTATTAATGTTGTTTTAGAACGAGTATTGGCATACTCGCTCGGAATATCCAACGAGTATTCGAAGCCTGTAAAATGGTATTCGGGACAGCCCTACGTCTTAGCACACACACTTCACATCTGTTTTGATCAGACTGACAAATGCAGCTGTTTGCCAAACAAGTGAGCAGAGCTCTAAGGTTACCCAACATGCTAGTTTTTCGACAGCAACAAACTATTGCATCAGGCCTAATAGAAAATTTAAAATTAACTTACGTGCAGTGCCATTCGAAGTCTTGAAATGGCCTCCCTTTTTAGAAATTGCGTGTGCATTTCGAAATAGTAGAGCCATTCTATCAAGCTGGGCTGTTTTGAGGCTAACAGTAATGGTTGTCGAACTGTGCAGCGCCGTATGACGAATGTATTAAATATGCAAATTTGAAGGGACCTGACTGGAAAGTATTACCCGACACAGTGGCGGGCTAATTTCCATCCCTGACACACACACACACACACACACACACACACACACACACACACACACACACACACACACACACACACACACACACACACACACACGGAGTGGTAATCGGGCGAGTCGGGAGAATTCCCTGCGGGCCGTTAACGTTTCGGGGCCGGGATAACAATATTGCTGCGGGATAACAATATTGCGTTTATAAAAGTTCCTTGCAGCACTGTCCGGTAGCTTGAGCTGTGCAACCACAACCTCTCACTCACTCTACACACGCAACACATACAATCTGTCAACGTCGCAACCAATTTGATTTTGTCTAGATGGGAGTAACTGAGCGCCCCCTCCTGAAGTGTTACAGCCCAGGTCTGCCTTGAATTGCGATTGGTCAGAAAGACGTAACAGCTAATGACAACATTGAACTCTCGTGCAGGCTCGAACAGAGTGACACACAAACACAGACACACACACACAGTTAAGGAGTTTTTCACCCGCTCCGTATCCAGCTTGTTCCACGCTTAAAGCACCCAGGCTACTAGTATGCGGCGAGCTGGGGCTCTCATGTTCCCCCCTGCGGTGTATTCCTTGTCCGCAACCCCTGCCATCCAGTTGTCATACTTGTCATACTACATTCATGCAGACTGGCTTTGAACGGCTGATTCCATGGATGTACGTTGCGTGTGCCGTGTTTTCCCGCCGATGTGGCGAAGCATATGGTTATGCTTTTGAGAGCTTAAATAAATGGACTTTATAGGTGACTATGAACAATTATTGAAGTTTAACATTTTGTTCAGCAAATTTGACAACTGATAGATGCAATATTGAAAGCCAGTGAAAACCGCAAAATTCTGACGTGTACATTTATGGGCAGATTAAGATCGTTTGTTGCAAAATGTTGCAAATTGTATTCTCTATGTGTAGCCGGCTCTGCCTGCATTTCGCCAGCTACTGCGTTGTGTTCCGGTGCACTCACGACAGGACGCTGACGTTCATTTATGGCACTTTATTCTGTTCAAATTCCAATCAGAGTAAAGAATAATAATTCTCTTCACGGAATGAATTAGCCTCTCCCAATCAAGTGGAATGCAGACACTACAAAATAATATTTCAAAAGCAGAAAACAAAATACAGAATTATCATGGAAAATATATAATATATCGCATTAGGCTCATGTGTAGCATGTATGTAGCGTGTATGTCTGTGTCGTGTATGTTGCATGTACTTTACATCGGGCTGTTTAGTACCATGGAACAATAAACCATACAAGAAAACATTTCAATTAACATATTACATTTTAAACCTGGTATTGGGAGTATGCTACATACCTGTTCAAATTCCAATAAGTGTAAAGATTAATAATTCTCTTCACGGAATGAATAAGCCTAACACAAGAAAAAAAGGACAACTGAAACATTTGGGCTATATTACACAAAGAGAATGGCGAGCGCTAGCATACAACGCAACAAACCACGAGGTTAGCTATGTTAATAATCTTTAAAGCTCTCAAAACATCAATATTCTCTATAAAACACGACTAAATGTAAGTGCACCCATAATGAAATACATGTACAAGTCATCATGTGCACCAAAGCTAAAGTTAGAACAGGTCAATTTAAAGTGTGCATTGCACCGCTGTGGATACGCACCTCTCCCAATCAAGTGGAATGCAGACTGAAAAAGGAACGCGAAAATCTAACACATAGCCACCACTATCCAACAGAGGGCGCACCTTCACAACAAACACATCTCCCAATACCTATAAATTACCACAAACAATACAAGATTTTGGTGAAATAAAACTCCCCTAACCACAAAATATAAAATGCATTCTTTAACCCGTTACATATTCATAGCGCATCACGTCGATATTGTGGCGACCACGGGTGTGGGCGCCATGTTCCGGGGCTGCGGGGATTCTGGGAATTGGGGTTGTCAGTTGACAAAAGGGGTTTTGTTAATTTATTCTGTTAGGTTAAGTGGGGTTAACGGGTTTGGGGTCTTTATTGGTTGTGTGTTAATTGTGTGTTGTTCCATTGTTGTGTGATTGGGACCATTAATGAGAGTGTTGTGTGTGTTGGTCAGGTGTCCCGTGTTTCTCTTATGTTCGTTGTTAATAAAGGCAGTCCGTAGTCGTGCGGTGTATGGGGCACGGAACTGCATAATTGGTTCAACCTGGGCTCCCGTCTCGTCCTTCCCGTGCTGCTCGCCACATTGGTGTCAGAAGTGGGATTGGCCTGCGCACGCGGATAAAGGATTGGAATTGACGGTCGAGCCAATGGAAGCCCCAACCGACGGTGACGCACCCTGCGTTGTGGGAGCGCAGCGGCCCACGGACGGAGAAATGGCAGCGGTCAACCGCCCCCTGGTGGCAAGGACGGCAGTGAAGCTGCCGAAGTTCTCCGGGGCAACGCAGCTTGAGCCGTACCTTGCTCAGTTCCGGCTTGTGGAGTGGCACAACGGCTGGGGTGCCGGGGAGGCGGTCGTCCACCTAGCCCTGGCGCTGGAGGGGACGGCGGTGCAGGCGCTCCTGGACCTGGCCCCAGAGGACCAACGGGACCTCCGGGCCTTGATCTGGGCGTTGGAGAGGCGTTTCGGGCAGCGGGCGGCCGTGAACGACAGCCGGGAGCTGCTAACCAGCCGCCGCCACCGGGAGGGGGAACGGTTGGGGGTCTACACAGCCGATGTACTGCAGTACGCCCAGCGGGGCTACCCCGACTTCCCTGCTGCGGCTAGGGAGGAACTATCCCTTCATGCGTTCCTTCAGGGACTTTCCCCGCCGCAGCTGGGGCAGCACGTCCGCCTCATCATGCCCCCGACCATCGATGTGGCCCTTGACGTGGCGGAACGGGCAGAACGGGAGTTTTGCGACCAACCCAGCCTGCAGCCGTCCACGGAGGATGATTGCCAGGACCAGTGTGGTCCGGCCAAGTACTGCTGCCGCTGCTGTGGTGCCCGGGTGGACGCGGCTGGGCCGGCCCTCTCCCGTGGCACAATGACCGTGGCGTTCCAGTCCGGGCAGGACAAGGGCCGGGTCCGGAAACTCAGGCCACCGGACCTTGAGCCGCAGCAGTGTCTGCAGCTGGGGCTGGTCGAGGACTGCGGGTGGACAGGGCAGCGTGCCACCCATCCTCGTCCCAGCCGCCGGCGTGGCCGTCGACGGGCCAGACGGCGGAGGGCATTGGGGCACGGAACTGCATAATTGTTCATCCTGGGCTCCCGTCTCGTCCTTCCCGTGCTGCTCGCCACAATATTGCTGTTTAGTGCTGCTTGCACAGATTCAGGAGACCCGCAGTGAATTTGTTGGGTAGGCGCATGACAGTGCTTATTTGGCTACAAGCTTTTCTAATGCCTCATTTTGGCTGCTGGTGTATGTGGTGCACTTTCCTATCCTTAACGTAAACATTAACCTACTCAGTAGGCCTGCCCCGACGTGAGTGCGACATGACGATTGGTCTTTCCTTTCCTTCTCAAACTGCGTTACAATTGCATATTTCATCAGCCCGATTTTCAAATTTTCTCGGGGGAGAAACCCCCGAACCCCCCTTTTAAAAAGACTTGAATGTTTTCAATTTCTAGCAAGGCTCATGCTGGTAACAAATAAATTGTAAAAAGACACACAATGTGAAGTTAGCATTTCGTTTTGGCAAGTATCCGTGTAATAAGCGGGATAATGTTTAGAACAACGCTGGTCATTATCGAAAAATTAGCTGTTAAGATATGTTTATTAATGTATGTCCTCAGTTGTATGTAATATAATGCAGTGAAATGCTATGCTGTACTTTAATATTGTAGGTACATGTTTGTGCAACATGGTGGCGCACGTGCAGACTATAAAAGGGCGCTCTGCGTCATGTTCAGTCTCTGTCCATGTAACTTTGACCGTGAGAATGATGTGTCAGTAGTATTGGAATAAATATGCCAAGAACGGCTAAAAGTGAAGTTCATCTCTCAGTTCTCTTCTTCCAAGTGCAACGTTAGCTGCAGCAGTTACTGCACCACAACTCAACAGGTTATGGGCCCAGGAGTCGTTCGGAAGATTTGAAGTTAGAAAGTCACAATGGACCGCGTGCTAACTGCTAGCAAAGAAGAAGAAGCTAGCATGATGGAACCAAGGCGGAGCAGCAAATATCCTCAACCGACGTTCGACGGAGATGAAAAGAAGTGTGAGATATGGGAAACCAAAATGTTGGGATATTTCCATTTGAAATTGCTAAAGGACACGGTGTTGAAAGAACCGACGACAGAAGGTCAGATAGCAGCAGATGCAGTGCTAAATGCTGACGCATATGCAGAGCTAATTTTGCTGTTGGATGATATAAGCCTCTCGTTAGTTATGAGGGATGCGCCCAACGATGGAAGAAAAGCTCTGAAAATATTAAGAGAATATTATGTAGGGAGGGGAAAGCCCCATATAATTAACTTGTACACCACGTTGACATCGCTTCAGAAGGCAAAACATGAAAGTGTAATGGACTATATTATCAAAGCAGAAACCGCCATCACAGCGCTGCGGAACGCGGGAGAAACTCTAGGAGATGGACTGCTAGTGGCTATGGCCTTAAAAGGACTGCCTGAGAGATTTAAGCCATTTGCAATACATGTGCCACATACAGACGATAGCATAACGTTTGCAGAATTCAAGACTAAATTACGCAGTTTTGAAGAAACAGAGAAGATAAATGCAGCTGAGTCGAGCGACGGTGTGATGAAGACTCAAGGGAAAATGGGAAGGCAGCCCGCCAAAATGATCGCGCATGGATGGAACAAAGACGACACAGAAATGGTGTGTTTCAAGTGCGGCGCCAAAGGCCATCGAGCGAAAGCGTGTCGACAGAAGACATGGTGTAGTCTCTGCAGAAGTGACACACACAAAGATGCCACGTGTAGGCGTAGAGATAAGAACAGTAAGGACAGACAGGGCGGTGTGTGTAAAGTCTCAGAAGATGCCGACGAGGACTACGCATTTACCGTGAGAGACGGAGGGACCGGTACCCAGCGGCAGCCGGCGCGCAACATCCAGGAGAGGGGTCTTATGGTGGACACGGGGGCTACCTCTCATGTCATCACTGACATAACCTTGTTCAGCAGTTTCGATTGCGCGTTCAGGCCAGAAACGCACAGTGTGGAGCTGGCAGACAGCACCCGGTGCAGCGGGGTTGCTCAGCGGAGGGGAAACGCTGAGGTTTCCCTCATCGACAGCAGACGACAGCGACGCAAGGCGACGTTGAGAGACGCTTTGTACGTACCGTCGTATCCCCAGAGCATCTTCTCAGTGAAGGCGGCGACTGCGAGTGGAGCTACGGTTGTCTTTAAAGAAGGTAAAGATGCCCTGATAGCCAGAGACGGTACCAGGTTTAATATTCATGTTTATGGAAAGTTGTATTATTTGCATACTGAAACTGAATCTGATAAGTGTAATGCATGTCACGACATACAGACATGGCATGAGATATTGGGCCATTGTAACTATGACGATGTTCTTAAGTTGCAGAATGCTGTTGTGGGTATGCAGATCAAGGGCAAAATGGGTAGGCCCGAACAAGAGTATGAGGTGTGTATTCAGGGAAAGTTTGCCCAAACCAGAAATAGGGATCCTGATACCAGAGCAAAGGCTCCCTTACATATGGTACACATAGATCTTGCAGGTCCTGTAACACCTGAGTCAAAAGAAGGTTACAAATATGTACAATCATTTACTGACGATTACACAACAGCAGTGTTTGTTTATTTTCTAAAGAAGAAAAGTGACACAGTACAGGCTACGGAAAAGTTCCTAGCAGATGTATTCCCTTACGGGAAGGTCAGGTGCATTAGATCCGACAACGAGTTTACGTGCAGTGATTTCCAAGCTCTGTTGAGGAAAAGACAGATCAAACATGAAACGTCAGCTCTGTATTCTCCACACCAAAATGGAACAGCAGAGAGGGGTTGGCGTACTCTTTTTGAGATGGGTAGGTGCATGATAATAGAAAGTAAGCTACCAAAGCAGCCATGGCCCTATGCAGTACAAACAGCAGCAATGGTACAGAACAGATGCTTTAGCAGGCGTACTGGGAAGACTCCTTATGAGCTGCTGACAGACAAAAAGCCCAACGTATCCAAAATGGAAAAGTTTGGATCTGTATGTTACACATACAAACAGAACCAAGGGAAACTCGATTCCAGATGTGATCAGGGGCATTTTGTGGGCTACGATAAAAACAGCCCGGCGTATTAGGTGTATCACCCAGATGCAAACAAAGTACAAAAACACAGACTAGTGAAGTTTGTGAGCAAGACAGCTGTGGAAAAACAGACACAGACAGGTGAGCCAGAGCCAGGTGATGACTATGATAATGTGAAAACCAGGACTAGTGGGACCACGTAGGGAGCCAGTGGGGGTACAGAAAAGGCTCCAGAGCCAAGTGTACAGGGTAGAAGTCCACACAGTGATAGTCCAGGTACAGAAGCAAAGTCTAGTGACAATGATGAAACACAACAGAGGGTGACAAGTGGTGAAGTTGAGAGTAGAAGGTATCCAGAAAGAGAAAGAAGTTAGCAAAGCCATTTAGAGGACTTCATAACTTAAACCGTGTTAGTGATGCAGTTCATATCACAGTAGACTACTGCTGTAGAGCAGTGTGTGGCATTCCACAGACATTTGGGGAGGCAATGGGGTCAGCTAACTCAAATGAATGGGTGAAAAACATGGATGAGGAAATCCAGTCCTTAAATGAGAACTTTTACCCCGACAACACTGCCAGTAGGCAAACAAACAGTGGGGGGTAGATTTTACGCCATCAAGATTGATGTAGATGGAAGAGACAAATGCAAAGCAAGGTTTGTGGCCGAGGGTTACAGCCAGAGAATTGGAATAGACTATGAGGAGACGTTTCCACCCACGGCCGACATGACGGGTGTAAGGGTAGTTCTGCAGAAAGCTGTAGAGGAGAATTTACTCCTGCACCAAATGGACGTAAAAACGGCGTACTTACACGCCCCAATAGACTATGAGATCTACATCAATCCACCGGAAGGCTATGAAGAGAAAGAAGGTATAGTGTATTAGCTGGAGAAATCACTGTACGGTCTCAAACAGTCCGGACGAAATTGGAATAGGGTCTTGCACAATAGTCTAACTGAGGATGGGTTCACACAAAATCCAGCCGACCACTGTGTTTATGCCAGAGAATAAGAAGAAGGGAAGGTCATGATAATCACATGGGTCGATGACCTAATCATTGCAGCAAGCAATGAAGAGAGACTGATAGAGGTAAAAGAGATGCTCGCAGTAAAGTTTAAGATAAAAGATTTAGGTAAACTCAAACATTTGGGCATCGATTTCAGTCAATCAGATGGATGTATAAAGATGTCACAAGAAAGGTACAATAACAAGATACTACAGCATTATAATATGCAAGACTGTAGGACCAGAGAAACATCCTGTGAGCAGAAGCTAGAATATTCTGAGGATGCAGTAAAAATGGAAGATGTCAGAATGTACAGGGAGGCTGTAGGTAGTCTTATATACCTAACTACCTGTACCAGACCAGATTTAAGCTTTGTACTGAACAGGTTATCGCAATACTTTGCAGAACCTACAGAGGAGCAGTGGGTCACTGTGAAGCACGTTTTAAGGTATCTCAAAGGCACTGCCGAGAAAGGGTTATGCTTTAGGAGAAACTAAAGTGAGAAGCTAGGTATTCAAGCCTACAGTGATGCTGACTGGGCGGCTGATACCAGCGATAGATGCAGCACTACTGGATACTGTGTAAGCCTTGGTCAGAACAGCTCTTTAGTCTCAATGAAGACTAGAAAACAACCTACCGTCGCGCTATCCACCTGAGAGGCGGAATACATGGCATTGGCTTCAACCATACAGGAGTGTCTATACTTGGAGCAGTTATTGGGGGGTATAGATAACTTAAAGTACACACCAACTGTAGTGCATGAGGATAATCAGGGAACAATCGCTCTTGCCAAAAACCCTGTAAACAGACAGAGGTGTAAACACTTTGACATAAAGTATCATTTTATCAGGTCTACTATTATTGAGGGAAGGGTAACTTTGATGTATTGTTCTACTGATAACATGGTTGCTGATGTAATGACCAAACCTGTAAACAAGTTGAAACTGAAGAGGTTTGCAGGCGCTCTATTTGGGGAGTGATATGTTTATGACAGAGGTTCACGTTCATTCTGTTTTTGTTTATTTTGCTTAAAGTATAGCAACATGAGTACAAGTGGGGTTGTTAAGATATGTTTATTAATGTATGTCCTCAGTTGTATGTTATATAATGCAGTGAAATGCTATGCTGCACTTTAATATTGTAGGTACATGTTTGTGCCACATGGTGGCGCATGGTGCAGACTATAAAAAGGCGCTCTGCGTCATGTTCAGTCTCTGTCCATGTAACTCTGGCCGTGAGAATGTGTCAGTAGTATTGGAATAAATATGCCAAGAACGGCTAAAAGTGAAGTTCATCTCTCAGTTCTCTTCTTCCGAGTGCAACGTTAGCTGCAACAGTTACTGCATCACAACTCAACATAAGCCCCTTCAGGGCGAAGCAAGACACCTCCGCTGCGCGTCGGTGTCCTGTTCCTGATAATGGCCGGCGTTCTATACTTTATCCCTTACATAATCAGCAAAGACAATGGTTTTATAGCCATGATTTAAACGGCATGCGATCGGCTGGTTTCAGCGTCCATAGCAACCATCATAGCAACCATGTTATAATAATTATGTGGAGACCTGAAGAATTCTTCGTCATAACTATCAAACCAAACATCCTTCACATTCACCGAGCGAAGATTCTGAAAGTAAAATGCACATTTCTCGCTAAAAATGTTTACATAAACACTTTTAATGGCGTAACTATGCTAAAATATAATATTTTCCACCCACAATAAAAAGTATGTCCGCCATTTTCACAGAAAAATATCCTACAAACTATCCAATACGAAAGATGCTCACAGCGTCTATTAAAGACGTAGTCGGGTTAATACAGGAGTGAATGGGCTGCTGGAGCACCCCCTTTCCGTCTGCAGAAGACGCTGATACAAGTCAGTATACAAGTACAAGTCTTTTTGGCCATCTTTTTCGGCATACAAGTCTTTTTGGCCATGTATCCAGATCTGTTCCGGAGCATTTCAGCACCTCGGGCAACAGCGCAGGGTTGCCAGGTCCTGCAAAAAACGTCCTGCCCACATACCGTTCAAAATCCACCCAAAATGTCCTAGAAGCAACCCAAATGAAAAGATATTCCATTTTGGCCAATGTTTTGAAATTAATAATATTTGAGGAAACTTTTTCTTCTATTTTTTTTGTTGTTGTAGCAGCGAAATGCATTGTGTGTGTGTGTGTTTGTGTGTGTGTGTGTGTGTGCGCGCGCGCGCGCGTGTGTGTGTATCTGTGTGTCCACTGCCCAACCCCGCCCTTCCTCTGGTGTTTAATAGTTCTGACTGAGTTTTCATAAAGATTATACAATACATATTACACCCCAACTGTTCCTGCGGTGGGTTTTGAAAGTACCCAAGAAAACCGTGAGCCGCGCCTTTGAGGTTTACACCCGCGACTCCGTTTTTTAAAACAACCCGTGAAGCTTGCAACCCTGCATCACCGTCACCTTCGCCGTACTGGCAGCGTTGGGAAGTTTCCAAATAATTATAATTTATGTATTGTATATAACCAGGAATTTATGTATTTTATAACCTTGTTGGTTGTGTTTTCTTCAGGCGCCTCCACAGCGCTACGCGCGGATACTGTAGGTATAACGCTATTTTACGTTGAAATGCGTCAAGTCAAGTGTTGCCCGAATTTCCGACTTTAACAACCATTTTATTGCACTTTTTCTTATCGGAAGTCAATTCCCGAGTTCTGAGTACAATGGAACGCAGCATGCCTCGCTGGTGACGTCGGTATGGGTATAAAGTGATGCATGGTATATGGACGCATCTGCCCTCCACAGAAGTTAATGCTGGGTTTTGAGTATCATATGCACGCCAAATTGGCATCTGGCGTATGTACTGCACGCATTTTGAAATTGTAAAACCGTGCGATCTGTACGCATATTGAAGAGACTGGGTTGGCTGAACACAGCAAGAATTTCTTGATATTCCAGTGAATCAGTCAATTCCCTTTCAAATGAAAGCAGGGACAACGAGTTCAGTCTATCTGTCAACATTGTTGCCCTGGTGCCTGTTTTTATCCGATTGACAGCTGAAAAGAGTCTCTCCACAGTACTTGTCGTCATGGGCATTGTGAGGAGGCTGTTCATGTTGGGGAAAATATCACGGGGACATGCGTCGAGCACTTCTACGAGTGTTTCTTTTTTCTCGTTCATGGTCTTGTTGGCCTTTGCCTTTCTTTTAAGCTGCTGCACAAACACAGTGTGCTCTGCGTCTTCCACTGGAATGGAAAAGTGCGCGTAGGCGGGCCGGATGAGATTGTCACCAAAGGTGTCTGACCGTGGCAAGCAGGCAGCAGAGGCTCTCATAAAGCCGTATGTGTCGGGCTTGAAACGAATGTTCAGCTCCATCATTTGCTTGTCCAGTATGTCATTCCATAATTTACTTTCTGTAGGATTGAGTTTTCCTGTACAGGTGATGATTTGCCCAGTAGAATCAACGTGCGTATTGCAGCCTGTGGGCAGGCAGTCCACACGTGGGGTAGAAGCCGCTGATTGTCTGATTGTCTGAGAAGCTTTTACTCAGAAAATCACTCACTACTCACTATAGGCCTGGGTCAAAATGGGCGGGCCCATTTTGACACCCGCGGCACCCGCGGCGCCACCCCAATGGTGGCGCCGCGGGTGCCCAAGATAACCATTGGTTAACATTGTTGATTGTTTAAGGGTTGTTCAGCCCTGTTTAAATGACTCCGCTGTGTATCCAATGAGCTTCTCTGAAAAGAACTTCCCCTGAGAATCTTTATATTTGAAGTGAACACCGATCATGAATGTCACTGGTTGTTCAGGCCCGGGTTCCGTGACATGATTGTAATGTCAGTTTCAATGTCCACAATTGTTGGCTTCCCTTGGAGGTAGCATTAGCCATGAGATTATCGGTTACAAACAATATTTGACAGAACTTTACTGCCCCACAGATTACAGAATATATTGCTGGTTTGGCATCGAACTGGATCAATGGTTTCTTTATTTGCTTTCCATAATTTATTTCATGGCTACTGAATGAAATTATAATTAAAATAATGAAATGACTGGAATATATATATATATATATATTCCTGCTAGTTAAATAGTGTTAACTACTTTCACGTACATCGACATGTTGTAAAACCTGGCCCTCATCTCAAAAACTTTGTTTTTGAGATGAGGGCCAGATTAAGCCCTAATGTTTCCCTATTGTCTCTGTATTTAGCAAACACCAAACAAACATGCACTTGAGTTATCATGTCACAGTGGCATTAACTTAAGTGGATGACCTCCTGTGTGGGTGTTGGTCTCCTTAATGCCAGGAGCCCCCTTATCTTGGTGTGTTAATGGAAACATCTGCAATCCTAAAGAGAATCCACCTTGGTGGATGTCAAACACTGGAGCATGGACTGCATTAGGAATGTGTGATGGAAAGGCAAGGCTGAATACCTAGCCATAGATACTGTACTCTCAGTGAATGGATATGTGGAACTGATTTTTTTTGTCTCCAAGAGAAATCCCATCAGGAAATATCAGGATATTATTAGGTGTTAATATTATTATAAGCACTCATTTTGTTAAAGAACATATACTCAGAAAGCTACCTGCGATAAGCCAGTAGTCTATTCAAATAGAGGAAAATCTGAATGGGTATTTTAAATATTCCAGTTAATCCTTCCAGTTGCGTGTAAACCAATAGGAGGAAAAATTGTCTGCAAATCCACTTATCTTCCAGACATCGAACAAGAATCTACAAAGACACATTGCTTTAAAAGTAAAACCAGTTGTAGGTATATAATTTATTTATTCACAAGTATATACTTATAACTGCGACTGTTAAAAAGTGACACATCACATTATCAACTGTACGCATAAATATCATTTTTTGTTTAATCTCTCTTGAAACCTGTTAAATTAACCAACTGAAAACAGTTATGGGTCATTTTCAGCACCACTGTATAGTACATTCTCCATATTGCATCAGGATATAAAAATATACTGATATTGTGATCTTTTTTTCTTGAAAACATTCTTTCCATGTTGTTCAATGGCAAAGAAACAAGAAGAGGAAGAAAGGAGCTTGTGCTGCAAGTAAAAGTCCTCATTGTCAGCATGTTGTCTTCTAATATGTTCATACATAATATGTCCATTCATTCATGTATTCACAGTACTGTTAAAACATCATTAGCAGTGGGAAACAAATGACTACAATTAAAAAACTATAACAGAGTATTATGGTGTCTCTTAGACAGTACAACACTCACAGTGCCACCGGCCTCCCAACCAACACACAGAACAAGCATGTTAAAACGTAAAGGAGTGTGGTACCGCAGTGGAAGGGCTGGTAGAGTGAGAGTGTAACATTGGAACCATCATTGCAGGAACTGTCAACATAAAATATCTAAAATAATGCCATGGCAATTAATAATGAATAACAATGTGATGATAACCTTGTGATAATGAGGGACATTGCAGATAAACAAAACTAGAACATACAAAAAGATCCAAATCAAAACATAAAAAGCCAAAATTAGAGACATTTCTTGGGGAGAAAATGTCTTAATTTAAATGTTTGAGGCAAACGAGAAGATCCGTTTTTGTGTGAAGTAAAGGCGCTGTTGGGATGAGAGTTCAGTTCATTTTTCAGTGCATAGAGGGAGACTTCTGATCTGTTCAAATACACACACACACACACACACACACACACACACACACACACACACACACACACACACACACACACACACACACACACAGTTTCAGCGGAAATGGACGATAATGATAAAATGGGTTGAGGAAGAAAATAATGAGATGAAGACGGAGAAGGCCTTTATATACGGATGGATTCTGTTCTCTCCCTTTCTCTGTTCCTCTCTTCTTTCTCCCTCCCAAGCTCAGCAGATTAATCAAACGGTTTGCCTGGAAAAACCGCTGGGTTTTTGTAAAAACATTCCCCATGTGTGTCTACATATGTGTGTGTGTGTGTGTGTTTGTATGTGTGTGACGACCCTGTTAGCCGGGCTCCCCAAAAGTCTCTTTCTTCAGAAGCCTTCCAGACGTCAACCTTTATTTGTTTTCACAGCATTTGTGTGAGCAAGCATTGAGTGTGTGTGTCTGTGTATCTGTGTGTATGTCTGTGTGTATTTGCGTGTGTGTCTGTGGCGCCTTGGCCTTCCTGTCGTTCAGCGTCATTGCAGGAGAGGATGAGGGGGGAGATGGGGTTGACGGGGGGGGGGGTTTACATCCGCGAGGAGGAGGCCAGCTCATAGAACAACACGTACGCATCACTACTGCGCACTTGGCTGGAGGACATTGGCGTTACCCTGAGAGAGAGAGAGAGAGAGAGAGAGAGAGAGAGAGAGAGAGAGAGAGAGAGAGAGAGTTATTGACTCAATTAGGTCGCATTCAGGTGTTAATTGGGCTCACCATTGGTCTTTTACATGCCTATTTTGTGTTGTGTATTAACGTCATCTCATTGAAGACCCATTTTCTGCTGCTGTCAGTATGTTCTTTACACAGAAATGGTGAGGTTTGTGCGTGTGAGAGAGATAGATGAGAGATTCCTTGTATGCCACATGACGTCATAGTTAATAATCAGGTTGCGTGTAGGTGTATATTTGTTTATTTATGATTGCAGAAGTATATGATCAATCGGTTTTCTGGAAATAAACGTGTTGGGCGGTTTTTTGGGTGATTGGGCAGTTTTTTGTATATAGTTGGGCTGGAAATATATTTTGATGAACTAGATGTGAAGGAATAAGGTCAATAACATGCCTTTCCAAGTTACTATCGCACGCACGCACGCACACACACACACAGAAAAGCTCAGCTATTCTATAGCTGCTTTCACACATACACGTAAGTCCTGCCATTAGCCCGCTTTTTTCCCGACGGGCCGTGTATGTGAACGACATATCCTGACATTGGTATCCTGAAAACATCCTAAAAAAAAAAACTAGGCTTGAGGTAGTATTTTAGCCGGCGGAAACGTTAATTACCTTATATGTGAATGAGGAGTAGAAAGTCGGCATTTCACACCATTTGAGGGGGCGTGTTGATGACGCTTCGGTCTACATTTGCATGTCATTGAGTGGCACCCTATACGATAATCAATAATATATTTTTTCGCTGAATGGTTGAGAAATATTAAAATGTTGGCACTGCTTTTCTGAGTCATTCGTGGTGAATGAACGCTAAATGCTAGGTCTTATCGTAACCCTAAAAGTACTTATATGGGGGTCGGCTTGGCTGAGGAGGTAGGGCATTTGTCTTGTAACCGAAAGGTTGCTAGTTCGATCCCCAGCTCCCCCTAGCTGAGGGAGCTGTTGATGTGTCCCTGAGCAAGACACTTAACCCTAACTGCTCCTGACGAGCTGGCTGTCGCCTTGCATGGTTGACTCTGCCGTCGGTGTGTCAATGTGTGTATTAACCGATGTAAGTCGCTTTGGATAAAAGCGTCTGCTAAATGCCCTAATTGTAATTGTACATCATACAATCAATTACAATACATGAGTTCACAGCTGCACGGGTCAAAGTGTGAATAAGTGTGAATGACCCTCACGGACGAACCGCCTGATATACAAATGCGGAGAAAAGACGGAGGACATGTGTGAAAACGTACACAAAACGTGTGAAAATGTACACACACTTTATTCGTTTCCAACCATTTTACTCGTTTTAAATGGTGTGCATGTTGACTTTGGTAACTCCAATTAGATTCTGTTCAAATCCATTCACTTGATTTAAGCCAAAAAAACTCTTGACGTCTTAAACTATGTGGCTTTACTAAAACATATTTTCAACCTCACTTGTAACCCTAACCCTTGCACCACAGCACTCACTGCATTTTCTGCAGGAAATGCATTTTCTAGTTGGGTATAAAATAGTAAAATGGACAGCATATATATATAACACTTTTTTAGCGTTCTGTGTCTTGCTCAGGGTCACCTCTTAGCCACGAGGAGCCGCGGACCGGCCTGGTAACCAGACAACACAAAGCATACCACAAACTGTACCATACATTTTTGAGTCTACGGTTCTGCCACTCTGTGCAACTGGTGTGAGGCATCTACTGCTGAACAAACTGACATATAATAATAATAATTACATTTTTATATATTTATATTCCAAACTGTATACATTTTTGGTATACAACCCATTGGCCCACAACTAAAACGTCTTTTGATTTTTGGAACCGTCAAATTTATATTTAGTTTAGATTGCACACATTCTAAATAGATAAATTGCAAAGAGCCTGTTTTATGAAATATCATGTTGATATTTATTTTGTTTTTGGTGGTGAAATCACACATTTCCTATGAGCTAAATTTCCCTGACATTTGGGCTGAAAGGGATCAAACACAACCTGGTGCAACATCCTAGCTGAAATACTCAAATGTAATGATCCACAACTGGAGAACATCCTGCTGTGTGTGTCTTGTGGAGGCGTACCTGGAGTCGTTGAAGCTGTACCATTCACCTGAGGTGGGGTTGCGACAGTAGGCCGTGTAGTGTCCGCCCATGGTGGTGCCTGAGTGGTTGGACACGGCATACAGGTTGTACACGGCATTGGCTGAACACACACACAGACACACACACACACACACACACACACACACACACTTAGTGGACTTCCAAAAGTGGCAAAAACAACCCTTGTTATTATTCGATTTTACATTTATGCATTTAGACAAAATAAATCATGTCATAGGACATCATGGGCAATCCATTATTTAACTAATTAAATGGTTTTATATGCAAAGAAAGAAAATAAATGTGGAGGTGAGATAGGAACCCCTGGTAGCTTATTTAAAACCCACACACAAAATGTCTAAACAAAAATAAAATCACTTATTTAAAGCACTTTGGAGGGCAATCCAAAGTGCTTAACATTATACACAGGCGAAAGCACTAAAAACAAACGATAAAGACAGTAATAGCAAGCAAGCAAAATGTATATTAAAGAAGATGCATTAAAAGCAATGGCAAAGGTAGGATATTTTCTTAGATTTTAAAGTAGTCAGCATGTCTCTAGACTTTACTGGTTTGTTCTACATTTGAGCAGTATGGAAGCTAAAGGCAGCTTCACCATGTTTAGTTTTTACCAGCCGGACCTAGAGGTCTGTTGTACGGGGTCAGGAGTCTGATAAGTATCTTGGTGCCTGCACCGTTTTATGGACAATCCAAGGATTTGGAAGTGGATTCTGTGAGATACTGGTAGTCAATGTAGTGAAGAAATAACTGGAATTATATGCTGAACTTTTTGGTCCATGTAACCATCCCTGGCAGCAGTATTCAGGATCAGCTGAATCTTTTCTGAAGTCTTAGACAGACCGATCAGTCAGAGGGCGTTTTGCTAAATGCGCACTGCATTTTTTGTTGAATCCTTCAGTTTAAATAAAAGCATCTTGCTGCGTCTTTTGTTCATTGTTAATAAAGACCTCAATCCTCCAGCCTGCTTAGACCATGTTTCTCAAAATCATCTTTTGACATCAAGTCTTTGATCCTTATACTTTGAAGATGATATAAAGTAGATTCTGCTATTGATTTAATTTAGGTCTGGAACCAGAAAACAACAGCTTGAGCTTAATTTTTACTCTTCAAGGACTATAAAGGTGAGAACACACTGCAAGTCTTTATTCACTGTGCCCCTGAAACATCTAGCTACTCTATTGGTAATGTCCCAGGGAGTCTATTGAACTGGATTCACTGGGTGAGCGAGAGATATATATTTGTGTGTCATCTGCATACATGTGATATGAAACGTATGATCTCGTAACATATGGATAATGAGGTGTAGTACTTACTATTATCTGTCCAAACAATTGTCCAGACTTGTGTGTGTGATTGAGAAGCGTTTAAACAAAAGACTAAGGCTGATACTCACTGCTGTTCCCTGAGGCGAACTCCCGCAGGTCCAGCTCCTTCATGGGGAAGTTGACGAAGGTGGAGAGTTTGCTCGTTCTGCGGGCCTCAGAGAAGCGCTTAAGGTCTGGGAAGCCACGGGCAGTCAAGGAACACAGTGTCAACTTCATTTATAGGCTCATAGATGCCCCACTGTGTGTTATATGTATATAATCATTGTTTTATGTTTTGAAAATAACAAGAAAAGACTAACAAGAACAAATAATGTTAAAGGGATCTCTAGTACAACGTTCAGTGCTGGATATTAGACTATAGATAATTGACCCACGTTGTTTTACTATACATGTTCATATATGAATCAAAGATGTTTTAAAGTGTAGGTAAACCCGCTCTTTGAGCTGGAAATCGAACATTATTATATTGTTATTATTATATTATATTAGATAAAAAGTTTTGGGCTGAAAGTCCTAAGAAGGATGTATTCTATAGGTTGTATCCCCAAGGTTATCAAAAAGTGTCTCATTGGTTAAATTAAAAAAAAAAAGAGCTCTCGAATATAAAAATTGAGGAAGAATACATGTAATACCAGTCCCTCCAGAAAAATGGGCGTTTTTTTGTGATTGTTGCGGCCAAAAATCCTTGATTATGCGGCACATTTTCTTAAAAAATGTGATGAAATATGCGGCATATTTATGCAATTTTATGCGATGAAATTGCGGGAACTTGCAAAAATTGCGGGAAAATGCGAAAAAATGCGGGAACTTTTCGATAACATTGACGTCGCGTAATTACTTCAATTCATAACGTTCCCATGGCAACAGGGGGAAATGGCTGCTCTTTTGTGAAGTAAACGCAACAATTTTCAACTTTCTGCTAAGATATATGTGATTATGAAATCATGCAAGCCTCACATATTTTGCGCTGAAATCGGCAATTTATGCGGTGAAAGTGCGGCATACTTGAAAAAATGCGGCTCCCGCATTAATATGCGGACTTTGGCTGATTATGCGTTGAATTATGCGATCGCATAATTGCGTTTTTCAGATTTAAAGTGATGATTACGGCTGGTTGGTCAGTTATCAAGAAATAACTTTCAACTGATACCGTCTCTCAGCAGTCAAATCAAGAAAAGTCATGAAATGCTTGAAAATGCTACCAGTAATTTTACTTCTACAATTTTATCAGAGTAATAGTAGTTCAATGAGGTGGGTGGGATTGTCTTTCCAAATCTGCTTTCAGTTGTTTGACTGAGGGAGTCTGAGAGCAAGCAGCACATCGCATCTGTACTCAGCTAACAAACGTCTCAAAAGACCTGGAATCCATTATGAATTCTCATAGAGCAATCAAATAAAGTTATAAAAAAAGTCCCTATTACAACCACAAAGAGGAAAGGATACGGAGCACGAGGATCTTGGGGAACCTTTGTACCGTAAACTTCTTGGTGCACCGTCGCCTGGCTTTACATCTGTAGCAGGTCTGTGAAAAGGGAAGAACAGCTCATGGGTACAGCTGCTGTATAGACGATTTGAGAGTTGTAAAGAGAGCAGAAAAGAGAAGACAAAGCGCAGGATCTAGAAATCCCAATCAACGGCCCTCCCTCTCTGCTACATTTATATTTAGGGGATTATGCTGACGCTTTTATCCAAAGCGACAACCATTCAATCACACACTCACACACTGACGGCAGAGTCGACCACGCAGGGTGACAGCTAGCTCGTCAGGAGAAGTAGGGGAGAGGCGTCTTGCTCTGGGTCACCTCGGCACTCAGCTTGGAGGAGCCGGGGATCAAACTAGCATCCTTCCCGTTACCAGTCAACCCGCTCTAACTCCTGAGGTACCGTATCCTGACTGACTTCATCAACACCTGTTACGGCAGTTGCACCGCCCTCAACCGTAAGTGCTTTCAGAGGGTGGTGAAAACTGCCCAGCACATCACCAGGACGGAGCTGCCATTCATGGAGGAGCTCTACACTCAGTGGTGCAGGACGAAGACTAACTGGATTGTTAAAGACCCTGATCACCCCAGCAATAAACTTTTCCAGCTGCTGCTGCTGCCGACCGGATGCCCACGGTAGACGCTACCACATCCGGTCTCGCACCATCAGACTCAGGGACAATTTCATCCCAAAGGCCATAAGACTGAGCTACTTAGCTCAGCACAGTCGACATCTGTTCAAAAAGGTCTGTTTACATTTCACACCTGAATCTATTTTATGCTGAATCTATTTTACAAAACCACTCATGTCTTCTACATCGTACATATTATGCATAAATATTCTTATTTCACATTATTATATTCCATGTACAGTATTCTATTTCATTTAGTTATTATTAGGGGTTTCTGTAACGCATTGTTCTTTTTTCCTTCCCTTTCTCTAAAAGTCATACTGCAGCCTATACCGAAATTTTCAGGTGTGGTTACCAATAACTCCCACTACCCATAAACGCAAATTTGTGGTACTGCACCCAAAGGTGGCGCTATTGTAAAACATCATGAATTAGGCTTATTGCTCCTCACCAGATTGACCTGGACCCAAAATTAATAATTCACCATAGCCTACTCTGTTATTTACATGTTTTCATTGTGTTATAGGGACACTGTCTCTTTAAGATCACGTCACTTGTGTGTTGATATGCCAATCGACGCGATGTTTGAATTACACAGTTTTTATATGACAAAATAAACAACCTGCAGTTGCTTGTCGAGGTGAGAAATTGTCTCTTCCCTTATTTTATCGCAATTTATATAGTCTATAGACAGAACGTCTTACCTGGGAGAGTTTGTCGACGGCGGAGCCGTTATGTTTTTACCTGGGCGAGTGTCGCTGCATTGTGTGCGCGTGCGTATGTGTTCTTACCTGCGCCTGTGCCTTTGGCGGAGCCGTTAAACGTCTTACCTGTGCGTGTGTGTGCTTCCGTGTATGTGGCGCTGCCTTTGTGTTGACGTTTGGTGTGTGTGCGTGCTTGTGTGTGTGTGTGTGTGCGTGCGTGTAGTGTGTGCGCATGTGTGTGCGTTTCCGTGTATGTTCGTGTTCATGCGCATGTGCGTGCTTGCGTGTGTGTTCTTACCTGCGCGCATGCCGATGGCGGAGCCGTTAAACGTCTTATGTGTGTGTGTGTGCGCGCTTCCGTGTATTTGTCGCTGCCTTTGTGTTGATGTGCGTTGTGTGCGCATGCTTGTGCTTGTGTGTGTGTGTGTGTGTGTGTGTGTGTGTGTGTGTGTGTGTGTGTGTGTGTGTGTGTGTTCACTCACAGGCTTCTCGTCGCCGTCGAGGACGTCTTCCTTGGTGAACAGCCTCATGCAGTCCATCAGGCTCACCTCACCGTAGCCCTTCTGGGCACAAACACAGTGGCAGCGACATTGTGACACGCACAGGCACGCCCGCACACAATCACACAGACATTCACAGCCAGCACAGAAGGCAGGGGCAGCACAGAGATCAAAACAGGATGGACAGAGAGACAGTATGTTGTTAAGACGATGCTGTGAAGGAACTCACATAAGGAATATTCCCACCCATGCACGGACACATGTACACAAATAGATACACACACACACACACACAAACCCATAAACACACATATACATACTTCTTCTCCAAATGATTTAAAGTATAATGGCGTTATGACCTGACCAGGAATGATTTGTATGTAAGGCCAGAATCCATCCGTCCATATTTTACGCTCTGCATAATGGAATGTAACTGTGCTAAATTTGTGCGTTGTGTGGTTGTGTGTGTGTGTTCTCTCACCTTGGCGATAGGCAGCGAGAGATCCCAAAAGGGGTCGAAGACTGTTGAACAGAAGCCACAATGACTGCAGGTTAGCGAGCTTCTCAGTTGGCCCACAAACAGGTCTGGGGACACACAGGAAAAGAAAGGTTATTCAACACACACACACACACACACACACACACACACACACACACACACACACACACACACACACACACACACACAAAAGCACATGGCAAAATATTTTCATGGTAAACAAATGTTTATTAACTGATAACATATTCATATGAATGTATTTCAGATCTAATAGCCAATCAGATATGGGATATTCAAGCCGGCTTTGGACGGTCAACCACAATCATCAGCTGTGTTGACTGTCCATATCAGGCTTACACTGTGAATTGACACTTGGTGTACAGTTATTTTACTCACCGACTATTTTACTGTCCTCTCGCTCCAGGTATTTGCTCCACATCTTTTTCCCTTTCTCCTCGTCCCTAAAGATATGTGGACAACAGCATTGCAGTTAGCTTAGCTGCCAGAGGTTGGCCTTAGCTCACTTGTGATCAAGGACCATGATGGTATCTCTTCACTGGCTGATAACATGATTCGCACAAATAACAAGGGCTGGACATAAAAACGAGTGACGCGAGAGAGGGGAAACAAACATGTGTACTAAATGTTA